>NW_027282685.1:0-136321 GCF_046629955.1 Centroberyx affinis
TCAACCATTTCAAAACGCATAAAGTGACCACAGATGCGTTTCATTTTGCGGTGGGCTGAGAGCTGTGGTTAGTTTATGCTGAGAGCTCTCCCTGGCACAGATAATTGACCTTGTGGTGGGAAATGACAATTAGTACCGACAAGTGGCTACAAAATAGTTGGGGCAATTGTGAAAGTGCTCGCTGGCTGTCGGCCTCTGTGGTCAGATATTGCAGAATCATACAAACCGCTAAGCATGAGACAAAGAAAAAATAACCTTCAGTTTAGCAACGTGCTGCAAATTCATTGCCTTGCGAAACCACTAATTTGCAACGCGCACCAATAAAGCTGCATACACCTGCCCGCTGCTTCTTTTAATGGCCAACTGCGGGTGAGGAAAGTTGTTTACTCATAAAAATACACACTACGACATCAGCTGGATCACAACCTGTGTGTGAGGGATCTGCACACACACACACACACACACGCACACTCCTTAGGATAAATGATAATGGAAATACAATGCAAATATGGATAATTCATAGCACCGGCCTGCTGAAGTCCATTCACATTCCACACGACCCTTCCCAGCAGGGAATATTTGCATATTTGTTGTTTTTTTTTCTTTTCCCCCTGTTGTTCAATGCCCTTTTCTGTGGAGGAAAGGGTCTATGCTGAAACAAGGGGCAGTAAAATTAATAGCCAAGTTTTATGCATTGTTTGTTTTCTACTGAGGCGAGAGCCACATTGAAATGCGTGTTTCCAATGCTTTCATTTGTTATTCTTTGGGTTCAGACGTACATGGATTTGGAAACATGTTTGCTTATTTTTGTGCTCCAAAATATGTCAAATCAGAAACCTGACACGGTGAGATTTTGAGCCCTAGAGACAAGATGACTGGAGAGGATTTGCTTTTTTAATGAGCCCACAAGGTTGGCTGCTTCACATATACTGTGTAAACCTACACAAAATGTACTGGGCTGCCACAGTGAACACTGACATGTGTGTTGACTTATGTTTGCACCTGTGTGTGTTTGTCTATTTGTACATGACTATCTCTCTCTCTCTCTCTCTCTCTCTCTCTCTCTCTCTCTCTCTCTCTCTCACACACACACACACACACACACACACACACATGCACACACACACACACACGTTTTTAGCATTTCAACATGTGACAGACACATATCCAGTATTTGCTCATTGGCCTTCCAAGTTTCAGCCTTGTGTGTGTTTTCTGTGTTTGTGCTTCTGTGTATTCACCTGTGTGTATCTGTGTGTGTGTGTGTGTGTGTGTGTGTGTGTGTGTGTGTGTGTGTGTGTGCACGAACATGTGCGTCTATACCATATATTACCATGACACTTCAACTCCCAGTGTATCAAATGCAAACACACTCATATCACATCCACCTCTGCTTTTGACAGTACGGTACATTAATGAGTCACAGTCGCCCACTGAGAATGTGAGTGTGTGTGTGTTTGTGCATGTTAATGAGCATCTGTGTGTATATGTACCTGCGTTTGCATGTGTATGTCTGCATGTGGGCCTGTGTGTGTGAGTGTGAGTGTGTGTCCAGCAGTGAGGATATGTATGCCAGTCAGAGCGCTGCTCCCTGTCACTGGTGATAAGTGGTAATTGAATTTTGCCAGGCGAAGCTGACAGGGCAGGGCTGGCAGAGGAGTGTGTGTTGCATTAGAAAGGCCTCGCCAACAGAATGCCTTTAATTGTGGCAGTCAAGTCCGGGATGGAGGTCCAGCTACTGTAAGCTGCCTTTTCACTCTCGTTTCACCTCTCTCTCTCTCTCTCTCTCTCCCTCTCTCTGCCGTTTGTCTCTCTCTCAGTTACTTTACTGGGTTAGGGTTACATTTTCAGAAACCAACACATCAGTATATACATTCAGTGTATATATTCAAACCACAGTGAGATGATGAATTACTAGGTTTGAAAACATTTAGTATATAATTGTACATAATCATTACTATAATAATTAAGAAATTAAGAAGATGTAGCTCATTCAAAAACCATAGTGTGTGTGTGTGTGTGTGTGTGTGTGTGAGTGTGTGTGTGTGTGTGTGTGTGTGAGTGTGTGTGTGCTCAACATACTCTACTATACACTATGATATATAATATACTTTAATTCATACTATACGTATATTATTGTAAATATGCAAATGTTTGCCTGGGGTTATGTGTCAATGTTTATGCCCTCTGTGTGTGTGTGTCTTTATTATTTCTCTCTCTCTCTCTCCCTGCTTGTTTGCTATCTCTCCGTCTTCGTCTATTTTCGTCTTCTCTTGATCATGTTTCTCCCCGTCTGTTTTTCTCTAGTTGCTCCTCTTCTTCTTCTCTCTGCCAGTCATTGTCACACAACATCCTTTTCTCTGTTCTTCTCTTTCTTCTTGGCATCCCGCTTCCCACAAAGTCGAGGTCTGCCTCCCTTCTTCCCTCTTCCTCTTCCCCCTCCCACCTTCACACTGGGCGATTTTGTCCTTCCTCTCTTTTCAGCGAGGTGGGTATTTGATTTCTTCTGCTGCTGCAAGGCTGCAAAGCTGCAAGGTCACGGGTATGGTTCTCTCTCTCTCTCTCTCTCTCTCTCTCTCTCTCTCTCTCTCTCTGTCTGCGGGGGTCTCTCGCCCTCTGTGTGGATTCACTCTAAGTGTTTGTGGCAGTGGCAGGTTATGATGGCGGGCTGATTGGGCTCGGCAGGGCAGCC
Organism: Centroberyx affinis; assembly: GCF_046629955.1. Classification (NCBI taxonomy): domain Eukaryota; kingdom Metazoa; phylum Chordata; class Actinopteri; order Beryciformes; family Berycidae; genus Centroberyx; species Centroberyx affinis. Next base: position 2,693 of record NW_027282685.1, read on the forward strand.
ACTGACAAAGTGGCCCGGGTGAGTGTCAGCGCCAAGCTCTGATCTCTCTCTCTTTCTCTCTCTCTCTCTCTCTTTCTCTCAATCTCCCTCTCTCTCACACACACCTCTGCCACCACCCCCAACTTTGCATTGCTGCATGGGAGGAAAGAGCAGGTCTTGACATGTACTCTATTGTGTTCCCGTCCACTTCAACAGGTTTTTCGTGGCAGTCATCCACGTGTCCGCCTCCAACTCATTATCTAGATGTGAACAACAGCTAGGTTTACATAGAGCCTAATATCCCATTAATAATCAGAATAATAGCCCAATCAGAATAACAAAATGCCTTACATAACCACCGTAAACAGAACAGACTATCCCATTCTGAATGACAAACTTTGTTCATTAGAAAAAGGCTGGTATAAACCTTAGATAACACGAATATTAGGGGTAAAAGCCATGTAAACACTATAAGTTATTTGATTGGAAAACGTTAAAAAGTGTAAAACATGGCGGTCTGCAGGCGATCCAACTTTGACATTTTGAAACACTGAAAGATTTAAGAATTGTTGATTGAAAATTGTTGAGTGGGTTGATGGTTAAAAGGCTTGAAACGCTCAACATGCAACAAGCAAGTGTTTGAAAAAAGGAACAGATACATTCTGTCGAGACTGCTGCTGAATTTGAACAAACAGCGGGAATGTTAATAGTCCAACAAACTTCTGATTGCATGATTCCATTCCAATGTTAACACACACCTTATCAGATCATGTCAGATCATGTAAGAGGTCTTTTGGCATCTTCAATCAGAAGGAATTCATTCAGAATAATAAAAAGGGATGCATGTTGCGGTAGCCAGTGGTTTCCAATTGTCTTTTTATATGAATGCTAACTAAAGGGAGTCATTCCTATGTTCCCAGGGTCCTATGTTCCCCAGTTCTACATATGTGCTCTCCCAGGATCCTATGTTCCCAGGGTCCTATGTTCCCAAGGTCCTATGTTACCAGGGTCCTATGTTCCCCAGCTCTATATAGCACATAATGGGAACCTGAAAAAGATGTTCCCCAGCTCTGTATTCGCTTAATATGGTTAGTTAGGGTTAGGGTTAGGGTTAGGGCTAAACATAGGACCCTGGGAACATAGGACCCTGGGAGAGCTCATATGTAGAACTGGGGAACATAGGACATTATGTGCCATATAAATCTGGGGAACATAGGACCCTGGGAACATAGATACGCTCCCAAATAAAGTGACATAAGAAGGTGTAAGGTGTGTGCGAGTTTCACAGAAACTCATTGACGTTGCTTCTTCTTAGTGGACGGACACATGCAGACAAACTGTTATGTGTTCCAACCAAAGAAAGTAGTCGGTTTACAGTCTACAGTTAGCTGCTAATATTCTCCTATTAAAATATAATATAAATGTTTAATACCAGCCGTTTCATGACGAACCAAATTTCATTCGGAACGGGCAAGCCTGTTCTTATTCTGTTTGGCCTTTTATTCGGATTATTAATGGTATATTAAACTTCATTAAAACCCAGATATTGAGATACATTCACAGTCAGATATTGCATCTGTGGGTATTATACAGATTCTCAATTTCTATTCATATCGCTTGTTGTTTATTACAGTGGCATTCTAATATTGTTTTCCCTCACCAGAATAGAGTTGTCATGGAGATGAATGCTCTCAGTACCGCTTCACTGGGGAGAGCATGACAGTCGTATGTGTGTGTGTGTGTGTGTGTCTGTGTGTGTGTGTGTGTGTGAGACAGGTGTGACGTTTGATGGGCACTAAAATGGCAGCTGTCAATCAGTTCAGGTGGAAAATCACTCAGGCATATATAGCAAAGCGGACATCCACACACACACACACACACACACACACACACACAAATACGAACACACACACAGGTGTACACTCATACATGCCCCCCCACACACACAGGTGTATAAACACATACACAGGTGCATAAACACATACACAGGTGTATAAACACACACACAGGTGTATAAACACACACACAGGTGTATAAACACACACACACACACAGGTGCATAGACACAAATAGACATATAGGGGCACACACACACACATGCACTCGCACAGGCTTCAGGCAGGGAGGTACAGTTTTTTTTTTTTTACTTTATGTAATTAAGTCTAGAATCATTGCTCAGAGGTTCCTCTCTTTCTTCCTCTCTCTCTCCCTCTCTCTCTCTTTCTCTTCTTTACTTGACACAGGAACGTAATTAAAAAAGCAGAGAAAGCCTTCCTGAGGTTTGATCATTGTCTCCATCCACTAATGGAGAGCTTAGACCCGCCGTCTATCATCGACAGCTAGAAAAAGAGAGAGAGAGAGAGAGAGAGAGGGAGACAGAGAGAGAGCGTTAGAGGATATCGGAGGATAGATGAAGATAGAGAGATCCATCAAACAGAGGGAGAGCGAGGGAGAAAAAGGGAGGGGAGGGAGGGGGGTGAGAGAGGAGACAGCCGAGGCAGACAGAACATCAAACAGCTAGAGAAAATGCAAAGAAATGGAGAGATGGATCAAGGAGAGGAGGAGGAGGAGAGAGAGACAGTGAAGGAGAAAGTGATGCACTGGGTTTCCATTCATCAAGTATTTTTATGTTTTTTTTTGTGAATTATGATGTATCGAATTAGAAAGGCTGCATGAAAACGCTAAAATCCGATAAAATGTCGTCATTACCACAAACATTTTTTTTACACTCGCTTGAAGCAGAAAAAAAAGTTTTTTTGAGGCGATAAAGAAATTCTGTGATAAATTGTGACAGAAAGGCATTTGTTGAATAAATAATGACATGGGCTTGGATTGCACCGCGGTTTAAAAGACTCACACCTAATTGAAACACACCTAATTTTCCTTTTTTTTTTTTCGACATTTCAAAAAAATTGAGTTTAAAATTCACTTGACAGCTGGCTGGAAACATCGCTGTGGACCAGAGGATGAAGAGACTGAGATGTAAAGAGAGAGAGAGGGAGAGAGAGGAAAGTGTATCCAAGTCCTCCCTGTCCTTTGGGAGGTGGGTGGGGGGTGGGGGGAGTAGCTAGATAACAAGACTGAATCTGGGACAGGCAGTTACTACGCACACACACACACACACACACACACACACACACACACACACACACCCTTCTTCCTGGCATCCATCCTTGCCGTCAGTCTCAGCATGACCACACACACAAAGACTCTCTCTCTCTCTCTCTCTCTCTCTCTCTCTCTCTCTCTCTCTGTCTCCTTCACCATGGCTCTCCTTCCTCTCTCTCTCACTTAGTTCAACTCAGTGGGTCTACTGCCACAGCTTTTTGTCAGAAGCAATATTTGCCAAAGCATACGAAAATGTAAATTTTCAAAAGCCAACATAAGTTCATACTGTACATTTGAACCGTATTGAGACGATAAATGATTAGGTTTGAAAACACGTACTACACAACAGCACATAATCACCAATATGCAGTTATGCAAACCATTTCAAAAGGCATATCGAACGTTGTAGTAACCACTGTGTGTGTGTGTGAGTGTGTCTGCATATATGTATGTGTATCTGCTCACAAAAACATACTAAATCTTTAATTGGCTTTTGGCCTGGGGTCATGGATAAAAGTTTAACCTGCCCTTTCTGTGTGTTTGTGAATGCGTAAGTGTGTGTGTGACACTCTCTGTGGGAATATACCTCTTGCTGTGGACATGAGCCAAGATCGGGGTGGGGTGGGGTGGGGGGGGGGTGCGTGTTTTTTTTTTTTTTTCGCCAGTCGCCCACCGCTGTAGTGCAAGTGCAATGCAGCTGCCGGGGTGGAAGCTAATATCCATAATGCACGAGGAGGTCCGGCGGCTAATGCATTTGCGCTGTAGCCGAGGCCGGGGGGGGGGGGACGCTCTCGGACCTCTCGGCTCTCTCTCCGTATCCGACACCTCGCAAGACAACGTGTCGCCCGTGTAGCTGCCCCGACTCCCTAGCCACCCCAGCGTGTTTTCATTTCTCACCTATCCCTGGGTAACACACTGCGGAGAGGTGTGTGGTGTGTGTGTGTGTGTGAGGTGGTGGTGATGTCAGGCAGGAGAGGGTGAGGCTTTGAATACTACGGTTGCCGTAACGCACTCTGTAGGATGCCATATGTGGGCCAAAAAAAAGATCTCAACAAGTTGCTAGCGTCGAGTCTTAAAAATCTTAATTTTCGTAAAAAGGAGTGGAAAACAACGGGCCAATCTGGGGTGATCGTTTCACTTGTTTTCACTGCAAATCGACTCATTTCAAGGATTTGCTTGAATCAAGTGTCCTTGTCTTGATACTCGTGGAGTGATCAGTCTTAATTAGCCTTGTTTCAAGTTATTGACAGGCACACACAAAAGTGAATCCATGCTAGAAACAAGTGCAATTATTATTTTTTTCCACTTGTTTTAATCTTGAGAAAAGAAGATCCCGCACACTGCTCTTACTCAGCATCACAATTTATTGATCATACTAACGTTTCGGTCCCTCTGGACCTTCGTCAAGAGTATTTTTTTTTTTATATTTTAAAATACAGTGTGCGGGATCTTCTTTTCTCAAGACTGAAATGATACCTTCCAACGCACCTGCATCGGAGATAGTTGGATGTGCAAATATCTCCATGGAAAGAATTGTCCACTTGTTTTAAGAAAAACAAGTTTGTAAAACTAAATATGAGACTTGTTAAGATGGACAGATGAAATGCCACATTTATATATGTATATATAAAGTAGGATTAACTGACTGCTAGCAGGACTGTTGCATCTTCTGAAAAGAACGGAATGTGAATTTTCCAAACAAATTCAGACTTCTAAAGTGGCGACCCAGTTTGTTTACCCAACTTCCTCACTAAAGTTTCATCAAACTCAAGTCTAATCAATGTCCGTGTCTTTCATCCGTTTCAGTGTGTGTGTGTGTGTTTGCATGCATGCGTGCTCAGCTTAAAATCCATATCGGGCCCGGGCCGTGACCGGACTTCCTGTGCTGTCAGGAAGTAGTGTCCTCTGGGCTCCCATGGTGCTCTGCTCTCCCAGCTCTTAATTCCCAGCGGGCCACGGCTCAATGAGCTCCCATCACACAGGCCCCCTCTCCCACTGGAAACCAAAACCCAACCAATTTACATATGTAATTGGGTGGAAAGCAATTGTGCCGGGAGCTGCTCCCTGTGAATAGCTACCATGTATGCATATGTGTGTGCGTGTGTGTGTGTGTGTGTGTGTGTGTGTGTGTGTTGTCCCCAGGCAGACTCTCACGTCTCAGTAAGCAAGGCATTTTACTCAGAAACCTCCCAAACACGACATATGTTGTTATGGGACACGCATTGTGCACCTATACTATCTGTGTTTGTACGTGTGTGTGCATGTGCCTCAGTGCATTTTTCATACTTTTTCAATACACTTTTTCAATAATGTGACATACCATGACCTATGTGCCTGTGTGTGTGTGTGTGTGTGTGTGTGTGTGTGTGTGTATCACGTACAAGCTTTCTGCATTCTTCCTTCAGCCACGTAACCCAGGAGCTTTTCAAACCCTGCATCTGCTCAAAGTCGTGACATGCAATTCGGAGATAGCACACACCACCGTTCTTATCGTCCTCCGTCCCATAGACTTCTGTGCTATTCGCGCTCTCGTCGCACGCCCGGCCCTCCTCTGTGTAAGCCTTTCTGAGCCGCTAAGTAGATTTAGTTGTTTTATAACAGATTAAGACACCAATATCTTCTGATGTATGTCAACACTTCTGTGGACTTCTGAGCCCGAGCTCTGCAAAGACACACACTCTTGTCTTGTTCAAGCCTTCTAGATTAAAAAGAGACGAGTCTCTGTTTCTATATGTCCCCTTAATGTGCCGCATTCCCAGTGGTGGAAAGTACATTTACTCAAGTACTGTACTTAACTACAATTCTGAGATACTTGTACTTTCCTTGAGTATTTCCATTTGATGCTACTTTATACTTCCACTCCACTACATTTCAGAGGGAAATATTGTACTTTCTACTCCACTACATTTATTTGACAGCTTTAGTTACTTTTCAGATGGAGATTTGACACAATGGATAATATAACAAGCTTTTAAAATACAACACATTGTTAAAGATTAAACCAGTGGTTTCCAACCTTTTTGGCTTTTGACGTCTTATAAAAAGCAGTGTGTAGTCGGGGTCACATTTCAGATGTCTATGAGTTGTTAACAGCTCCACCAAATAGTGATTCTTCCCTCTAAACCTCACATGGTTTCATTTCAATAAATGTTCAAATGATCCAATATTTCAGCAAAAATCAAAGATTAGAGAAAAAGTCCAAAAACTGAAAACAGATTTGTGTATCAGAACTTTGTTTTTTCTTCTTTCCTCTCCCATTAATCATCTCACGACCCCTCAGATTTATCTGGTGACCCTTTGGAGGGGCCCGACCCCTAGGTTGGGAACCACTGGACTAAACTAGCTAACTGTATATAAAGTAGTTCAAACTAGCTCCACCTCCAGCAGCTACAACAGTAACATGCTGCTTACACACTGATGCTTCAGTATTAATAATCTAATGATGTCATATATAATAAAATATCAGTCAGAGGGACCAAACCACTACTTTTACTTTAATACTTTAACTACATTTTGCTGCTAATACTTATGTACTTTTACTTAGGTAGGATTTTTCATGCAGGACTTCTACTTGTAATGGAGTATTTTTACATTGCTGTATTGGTACTTTTACTTAAGTAAAGGATCAGAGTACTTCTTCCACCACTGCGCACTCCTAAAGTCTCCGGGGTAGACACAGGAAGTGTAGAGCCTTCTTTTATCTGCTGTGCAACAATAGGAGCTCTGTGCCCCTCCCCCCTCCCTCCTAAAGCTTGAGTTATTACTCAGAGGAAACAGTTGTGGACTAAGAATGTATCAAAGTCCTTTGATTTTACTTGCGGTATACAGGAGGAGAATTGTAGCTCTCTTTGCCCTCTTTGTTGTTCCCCCCCAAAAAGTTCACGGTCTTGTGTTTGAGTTAGTGAGTGGAGCTCAGTTTCAGCCTTGGTTTGATGATGCGAGCGCTCGCTTACAGCTTGACAACAGCGCCACTCGTAGGCGTGCGGCGTTACTGCGAGGGGAGACGATGAGAGAAGTGACAGGGTTTCTCTTTTGCCTTGAGGACGTCCGCACTTTTCCTTGCAGCATTCTACAAAATATTAGGAACTCTACAAATGTTTGGACCTTTACTCCCTCTACTCCCCTTCATCTGCATCTCTTCCTCATCATTTAAAAGTGTATTTAAGGGCTGAAATCAATAAGGGATCATAGCTCTTTCCTGGATTCACCTGGTCAGTCTAAGATCAGTGGTGGTAATTCAGTTTGAACTCTACTATCTTTTACACGAGTACGACCCTCTTTCCCCCGGGTGTGGAGAGTACACCGCAAAAAAATGTCCATCTTAACAAGTCATTTAGTCTCATTTTCTGTCTTAAAAATTCAGTGGATGTTTCCAATTGTTTCCTCACCTGTTTTAGAAAATCTCTATAAACTGTCACCATCTTGAAATAAGGCAGGACAGAATAAGGTTAAAGAAAGTGACACTTTATGCAAGAAAATTCATGAAACACGTTGAATTGCATTGAAAACAATGAAATTACCTCACCCATCCGGCAGATTTGTTCACTTGTTTTGAGAAAAATCACACTTCAAGACCCAATACCGGATTAGATGACTTTAAGACTGTGAAGATGGATTTTTTTTTTTTGCACTGTTAAGACTATAGCAGTAACCCAGAGTGCTGAAAACAAAGCAGGGTTAATGGTTTTTTGGATCATTGGGCTAGCATTCATGTGTGCATTTTAGGCTATTTTGGGCTTTCTCTACAGGGGTCAGTGGGTCCAATGTATTTATACACAGGCAGACACACATTAAATGATTTGACTCCACTAAATAACATCATAATTTCCATAAGGCTCAAATATTAGAGGTTCAACACGCACACACAGATTCATGATGCTTGACTAATCCACTTCTCCAAATGAGTTTTGTAACCTTAGTCAGGTGTTTCTAGTCTTAGTGCACGTTTCCCTTTATTTGTAGGTGATGTGGTGTGTGTGTGTGTGTGAGGGTCAGTGTGTGTCCTGACGATGTTCAGCTGTCAGAGCTCCACTAAGTTAAGCTGAGCGATGTCCTTTTAAATGGAGACGTATTGGCAGAGGCGGGCTGACTTGATGGATGGCCCTGCCCCATAGGGACATACAGTATGGACATATAAACACACGGGAACACATGTGCATTAGAGCAGTGAGTCTCAGTCATGCGCCATCGAGGCCCAAGAGAATGAAGGCAGCGACGTCAAACCTGGTTCTGCAAAAAGTATATCTCATCATTGGTATTACTATAGTTTATGGTACATTATAATCGCTCATGTGAGATAGAAACACATCATCGCTTGTGCATAACAGGTTTTCATTCCAACCAAGCTGCTGTATACAGTTGGAATGAAAGCCTGCAGACTCTTGGGCCTTGATTGCACATAGTTGAGAACCACCGCAGTAAAACATATGGAAGATGCAGCGATATGGGCAGGGTTGCAGGCACATGCACACACACACACACACACACACACTCATTTCCCTTTCCACATACATACATGCTCCATTGTCTAACAGCAAGCACTGGCATTAGTAGCCTAAAGGTGAGAGAAGCAGGTTGAAGCAGTTTAAATCCCCAGAACCCACTGGTTTTTTCTCCCCTGTTTGAGGGAGAAACATACAGGGAAACACTCTCCCCCTACATGAGTAAATACTGCCATCGTGCCCTTGAGCAAGGCCCTGAACCCCCCAACAGAGGCCATGTACGTATGTGAAGCTGGGGCTTTGCTGGAAAAGTTCAGTCCACTTTTCCCAAGCTAAATAAAAAATGAAATAAAGGAGTAATAAATCAAATAAAATTCTCCTTCGTGTCCCCTTTGCGCCATCTTCTCCCTCTCGTCTACCTTTACCGCTCCAGTGCTTGTCCTTGTTGGCCCTCTCTCACCTGGCAGTATGGCAGCCAAACAAATACTGGGACTTTAATTGACCATGCAGCTCAGGGAAGTGTGCTTAGAAACAAGCAGCGCGCACACACACACACACACACACACACACACCACTCTCCAGTAGTGCATCCAGCGAGATGTGAGGCGTGTTAAACAATGCCTAATTGCAGTCGTGATGAGCATACTGAAAGAGAGTTTGTGTATGTGTCTGTGTGTGTGTGTGTGTGTGTGTGTGTGCTTACTTACTACTTTGTGTGTGTCAATGCGTAACAATTCACTTTGTATATTCCGTAATGAAGAAATGACACGACTGCTGCCTCAGAGTTCAAGCGTGGGTGTCGCTTGCCACACCTTAGAGTGAAAATTTGATGTTATAGGTTTTATCATTATAATGGAGAGCAAAGATCAAGCGAAACGCTAATGCTAATGCTATTTGGAAGCCATAAATTAGACAAAAGCACACCAAGGGAGCATTCAGGACCAGTGTTCCCTCTAAGCCAGTGATTCTCAACCTTCTTCGCAGCAAGGACCCCAAATTCAAGTCCACATTAGGGCCACGGACCCCCTTTTGATGAGATTTTGTCTCTTAAACCCAAATCTGAGAATAAAACAGTCATTCTTCTACATCCTCTAATTGTGTTAACTTCTTGTAAATGAAATAATGCTGAAGATGAACATTTCATCGATTTGCTTGGGACCCCCTGGTGGTCCCCGGACCCCATGTTGAGAACCACTGCTCTAAGCTGATAGTGACCTACGTCTAATAATTTATGACATTGACCAAATAATAATATTGTGTCAATCATAAGTCATTGCTCTACAGAAGTCTAATGGATATAACTGGAAGTTTTGGTGGCAAATTATATTAAATGGAAGGACTTTGCCATAGCTTAGGGTTTAGTAAATTGACACCGTGATTTCAAGCATTTAACCAGTGTTTCATATATGAAAGAACATACAAAGACAAAGCCTATCTTCTCTAAATACTCTGTACTGAATCCCACCAGGCCGGTCTGGTGTCCACTTCACTCTGTTTTTAATCTGTGGAAAATAATAGCAAGCTTGTGGCACCTCTTGTTTGGTTGAATATCTTTGAGTTTTGTCAAGGACTCGGTGTAGAAGTCAGTATTATGAAAGTGAGCTACACTATGTGTTCAGTCTGAATGACGGAAACAAAGATCTAATTGCAATTTCGCTTCTTTGATAATCTGTATCGCGTGCGCATGCTTGCGTGTTTGTGCGTGCGTATGCATAATACGCATAATAAATTGTTGAAGTAATCATTTTAAGCTGCAGTATCCATTTCATTTACTATATTCATCTTGTGTGTCTCTTCTCTGTTTTGCATACATAAATCTAAAAGCTTGGCTACAGCGTGAAACAGATGTTAATAAAGAACTCGGTTGTCAGCAAGTGCCTTTTATTACTTGGTTGACTGAAGAAACGGTAATACAAAGGTACATCATGTACATTTACAAAATACCCTCTCTAAAGACTAGCTGCAAAGATGGTGACAACAACATGACGATGATAATAAACACCAACACCCATCAGCCTTTTGACCCTCGCTGGACAGCTTCCCACCTCTCACCGACTCCTAATGAACGCGATTGGTTCATTAGTTCCTATCGATCGCCCCCCACTATTGGTAGCTTTACTTCTGCGTGTCTGGGACATAATTGTGATTGGTGGGCTGGCAGCGCCCGGTGTGTCCCCCCCACCCCCCTCCCCCGTTTAATGCGTTCAATTTATGAGCTATAAAACTCCGAATAGATAATCAATACGGTGTCGCCACGGTCTAAGCACCGTGTAAGGTTGATGGAAAGTTCTTCTAGCCCCGAGAGTGGCCTTGAATAAATGTGCGTGTGCGTGGGCAGGCGTGCATCTGTGTTCCATCGGTTTTAGCATTTGCAGTGAAATGAATATATGCACAAGTATTGATATGAGGAGGGAAAGAGTCTTTGCGCGTCTTGTGCAGACTGCTGACGGGGCTGCAATGCTGCGAATGCCATCGCATACGTTTCAGGACATTACCCTCTGACCGTTCAACCTCTGACCTCCTTCTCCTCTATCTCCCTCCCCTTCTCTCCTCTCTCCCTCTCTCTCTCTCTCTCTCTCTCTCTGTGTTTCAGGTGGTGCTGGTGAGTTCGTCCATAAACGAGCGGGACCAGATGCTGTTCATCAGCACCGACGAGGGTTCGTCCTTCCAGCGGCAGCCCGTCTCCTTCACCCCGGACTCGCTGATCTTCCACCCCAAGGAAGAGGACAAGCTCCTGGCCTACTGCAAGGAGGGAAGGGTGGGTACCATGGTGCTCCAAAAAGACAAAAAAAAAAAACAAGCTGGAATGTGTCAATTCTGTATGAAGAAGACAGTATTGAAGTTACACCAGGGGAAACTGCACAGGGTTCTGCTGTCAGTGCACTAATGCATTAAATTTCAATTTGAACACACACCAGGAGGACATGAACCTCAAAGAAAACTTGATGTGTGATTTACCATACAACGATATAGCTGCAGGGCAAATTGTCCTATACAAGTGAACAAGAGTAATGCAACAGTGGCCAAATCCAGATATACACTCTTTGATATTAAATTTAGTATTTACCTTTGAAAATATGTATGATTTTACAATTTCACCTAGCTTTCGGCTGGAAACTCTTTGAAATCTTTGAGTTGAAAGACTGGAAACATAAAAGAGTGTGCGTCTGGATTTGGCCAGTGTTGCATTACAGCCTACACTGGCAACAACAAATGGAAGGTTTTGATCCAAAACACTAGAAACACTTTTTCTATCTTGATTTCAACAATATAATTTCAAAAACATAAATGATTATATCCTAAAACACAGTTATTTTGTAGGTGTGGAGTTTTTCAAATTGAGGATATCTCATTTTGGAATGAAAAATACTACATAAAGCCAATTATTTTTCTTATAATATTTCATATTAGAAGGTTGGAATTAGTGAGTGGATGTTTGGTTGTCCTTTCACCATCTACTCTAGCCAACCTTGCTCTTGTGTTTTGACAAATCCAAGGGGGTTTTTCAGGTGCGTGTTAATGAGCACACATGCATGCTGCTACAGTACATGATAGTTACACTACAGGGCTCTCCATGTCATACACTGGTGTTTTCCATCCAGCCCTCTCTGCTAGAACCTGGAGATAATTGCTTCCACTGTCACGAGAAGCCGGTCCGGCCCCAGCAAACATGGCGGCCGAGGCATCACAACGCTCTCCTTTGTATCACTTACGTCTTCTTGCCGGAGGCGCTGAGGTTGTTCGGTTGATTAGACATTCTAGCCAACAGCGCTGTATAAGAAGAGCGGCAACACTAAGCCAGTGGGCTCGGTAGTGACCGGCAATTGTCTGGTTAGCTTAGCATACAAACTGATTGTAGAAGAAAACACAAAATACACAGTCATGTCGTCAAAGGTATTATATTTTGTCAACAATAAGTTAGTACCACATTAATTTTGAGAACAAACGAGACCATCGCACAGAAGATTGGCAGCCTCGATTGGCCTCTACATTGAATTTTTCATTGTGTGATACCGGGTCAGATTTGGCGGGAAAACTGCTGGATTGCTTTATGGCACAAAACAGGAAGAGGGCGCTGTTCTTCCAGAGCAAACAGAGCTAAAGCTTTCAGAGTTTCTGGCAATGGCAGATGGTGGAAGGAGTGGAAGGCAGAGGGAAAAATCCCTTCCGACATTTGACAATAATATAATGACGTTTAAAAATGCTACACACAGCACCTTTAAAATTGCTTGTCTTCTTACCCCATAGCTTTCAAATGGGACCAAACGCTACAAACCCAGGCTCATTTAAATTCACAGACCCATTCTACATCTGAAAAGTTAACTAATTTAATTTAAACTAAAATTAGTTTTCTATGCTATAGCTAAAGCATGATTAATGTTAGCGTCCAGGACGTAATTATGCAATTGTATTGTTGTAGCAAAATCATTGAAATGATTGCACAATGGAAGTAAGGATAAAGTCAAAGAATATTTTTGACCTAACGCCTTGAATGAACCGAGGGTCATTTAAATTTAAAGGCGACCTATTTTACATCAGGGAAAGCTTGATCAAAATGCACTTCTTTGATTCAATAATTAATAATTTGAACTAAATAATTGATTAACCTGTATTATGCAGCATTCATTCATTCATTCATTCATTCATTAGCCTATGAAATACAAAAAAAGCCAACAAAAAAAGATAAATCATTGTGCCTGTTTTGGCACAATGATTGACTTGTTTTCTCATGTTGGGTCACAAATGCAGAGAGAGAGATGGAAATGTGGCATGAGGTCCAATAGTTCTATAGCCTCTTCATAACTCCAAGCAGCCTAGCATATGGGGGGGCAACTCCTCTACTTTAATAATTTACACTTAATTAAACAAGAAATTCAATTAGGTTTTAATCTGTTCCATATGGGCAGGCTGCAGATGGAAGCGAGGAATCCATTCTAACAGAAAAAAAAAAAACAAGAAAAAAAAATCATTTAGCTGCAGAATGATGGGAGACCCCCATAACAGCACGTGGAAATTAGGAGGGTTTGGGAGTGTGAGCTGATTCGGGAAGCGGAGAGAGATTTTTTTTTTTTCATCAAGGTCGGCCGTAAGCTTCTCTTTTTCTACAGCTGCAGTTGTGCACTTAGAATGTGTTTTACGCTGCAGGGGTGTGTGTGTGTGTGTGTGTGTGTGTGTGTGTCTGTGTGATCATCGATGATTCATATTTCTACTTTTGTTTGACCCTGAGAGGCGTTTTTATGAACAGGACATAGACAGGATGCGGCTGTCTTAACAACTGAAACCCTGTCAATGAAACGCATTGAAAAAGTGTTTTCATTCCGCTGCTTCATAAATGTGTGTGTATGTATGTGTGTGTGTGTGTGTGTGTGTGTGTGTGTATGGTATAGAGGAATTTTTGCACGTTTTGTGGCGAAATCCTTTCCCCTGCTCAGAAGTGCTTTTCAAACACCGAGGATGCCTTGTGCGTAGGAATCAATATCATTTTCATTATGGGCGCGATCAATGGCGTATAAGCTCACCCAACTAAATGCACACACACACACACACACGCACACCATACCCATAAACACACACTCGCTCTTGTTGCTCATAAAATGTTAGGCATACATGTGCGCACACACACTGGAACACACACCAAAGCTTCTATGATTAATAATTAATTGAGCTCAGTCTTAACTTGGTGAACCATGAAATTCAGTGGTTCGACTGGGTGAACCTGACATTCTTTTTCCAAATAGACCTCAGATTTACCCTCCTTTGTAAAGTATACGGCTGGTAATATACCTCTCCAACAATTTAGCCACACGGATAACTTTCATATTTAATATTGCATGCTTTGGCCGTGTGTTTGTCTGATTGTGGTCTTTTCTTTTGTCTTGTGTGCAGCTCTTCGTTTCCACGGATCTTGGACGGAAGTGGACTTTGCTTCAGGAACGAGTGACCAAGGACAGAGTCTTCTGGTCAGTCATCGCTTTATTTGCTTATCAGTGACAAAGAGTGAATAGTGGTGTACAGACACACACACACACACACACTCACACACACACAAGTTTAAATCCTCAACCTTGGCCAGCCAGAGGAATTTCTGATTCTATTCCAGTTTCCATGGGCCTCTTTTTTGAAAACATATGACCCAATATGGAAATGGAAGGCACGCTGAGGGAGTTATTTTTTGCTTTGATTTCACAGATTATTGATCTTTACATTGAGAGCTTTCGAAATGGTATGTTACATAATAGGGGGCCAATCAAAAACCCAATCAAAGTGCGTTTTGATCAAGCTTTTTCTAACGTAAAATGGGTTTTCTGTAAAGGTCAGTGGGTTCATGCCGTTTGGTCACAAATATTCTTTGACTTGTGGAATCATTTCCACAGTTTTTGCTCCAACAATAAAATTCTATCTATGGCTTTTATGTCTCAGATACTAATATAAATCAGTTTTATCTTTTGAAATAGCATGGAAACACTCCAATTTTTCATAAATCAGAATTTTGGCGTCGGTTCGGTCGTGAGGTTTGTGCAGAAACCTTTTTATAGACGAGTCTCCCGATATTTGTTCTGGTTCTAGTGGGACAGAAAGCACCCACAGCAGGAGAAAGTATATGGTTTTCTGCCACATATGTGATATTTCACGCCTTGAGCTCTATCTCTTCCCCTACCCTGCGTCCTTTCCTCTCGCTCTGCTGCCTTGCTCTCATCACTCTCCTTTTCCTTTTATCTTGCATCTCTCCCTCTCCTTTTCTCTCTCTCCCCCTCTGTCTCTCTCTCTCTCTGTCCTTCATTCCATTCTCTCTCCTCTGATTTCTCCATCCTCCACTTTCACCTTCTCTGTCCTCTCGCTTCTCCCCAACTTTTTCCCCTCTTTCTCCTTACTTCTTTCTGAACCTTCTCTCTCTCCATTCAGAACAGGTTTACCAAAGCATCTAAATACAATCTCTCTCTCTCTCTCTCTCTCTCTCTCTCTCTCTCTCTCTCTCTCTCTCTGAGCCTATACTCTGAAGGTCATGAGGGCATTACAAGCTACTGTTAGTTTGTGTTTCCTCTTACTGCTGATAGTAAATGAGCTGGTTTGGAGGCCCAGACAACTCTGATTTATACCGCCGACTCCAGCACACAAATCATCCACACTCTGTGCTGTAAAAAATGAGAGAGAGAGAGAGAGAGAGAGAGAGAGAGGGAGAGAGTGAGGGGAGGGAGGGGGGAAGAAACACGGGGAGAGAGAAAGCC
This sequence comes from Centroberyx affinis, assembly GCF_046629955.1. NCBI lineage: Eukaryota > Metazoa > Chordata > Actinopteri > Beryciformes > Berycidae > Centroberyx > Centroberyx affinis. The sequence goes on from NW_027282685.1 coordinate 18,447, forward strand.
TTAAGTGCTTCCTACTCCAGACTAAAGTTACATACTTAAGATCAGACTTGGGATCAGAGTGTTCAACCCAGACCTTGACCCCGGAAGCAGAAGGTCTATCCTTAATCTGATCCCAAATCGTGGTTTAACCGTTCTTCTCACATCTGGAATCCATTTTTCCAAGATAAAGGGCAGCCTTTATTATGCATGTTCTGGCCACCGCTATATCTAGGAAGTAGAAGATCAAATTATTATTATTCTACAACGTGTATTTAATCCTTGCTACTATGAAATAGAATCGCATACTGGTATATTTTATTTGGCCCGGATAAAATTGTGCACTCAGGTATTCGGGCCTCCACAGAATGTTTTGACCTGCAATGGCAATGCCTAGAAAAAGCGTGCATGTGCATGTACAGACATGTGCATACATATGCTGGCATGTCTGTAAGTGTGTATGTGTGTGGTCAGGGAGGACAGGATTAGCATGTAGTTGGCTCTGGTTTTAGCCTTGCCTGTGGCCTAGCAGTCATAAAAGCAGCAACTGAACAGTGGTCTGGCAGCCAATGCACATAAATCACATGAAAAAAATCACATTAAAACCAATGCTCTATCGGGGTGGTCCGGCCAAATGTGTGTGTCGGTGGTCTTTGTAGGACCTTGTTTTCGCGACCCTTTCGCTGTAAAGTTTTGCTGCACAGCGTGTTTGTCACATTGAATGTGGTAGAAACAGCATTTTTTGAAATTGAACTGGCATTGCACCAGACGGAGGGGCCATTGATGGAAAAAGCAAACATTTGAAAATAGGTGATAAAAAAAGTGATGTTGTGAAAGCATGCGAATAAAAGCGTAATAGAATGGCAATGAAACCGGAGCTGGGATAGAGGAGGATTCCAATCCGCAGAGGATGTTTTTTCAGTACATTGCGCTTCCTCCTCCTTGTCCTCTAAATCGATTCCTCGCTCTTGATGTCCCTTTATTTATCAATCCCCCTACTTCTCTATCGCTCATGTCTAGCTTTCATTATACCTTCCCCAGTTTCCCTTTCCCCCCAGGTACCTTCTCTCCCCGTCTACTCTCATTTCCTTGATAGCGGGAGAAGGAAATCCCACACACTTAGACTCTGACGAAGGTCTAACTGGACCAAAACGTTCCTGGAATTAATAAATGGTGTGTTGCAAGTGCAGACTGCCCCTCCACCTTCAGTCTTGGGCATTTACATTTCAGACGTGTAGCTGACACTCCTATCCAGAGCGACTTGAAGGTAGGGGTTCAGCGTCTTGCTCAAGGACGCTTCGGCAGGACACATGGAACCTGTTACCTTTGGTTACGAATGTTCTCTCTAACCACTAGGTCATCCTGCCATCCCTCCTAGATACATTTAGTGTACTGATGAGTTTTTTTCCTGTCCTTCCCTTTCTCTATCTCTTTCCTCTTTTCAGCCTGGCCTCGTCCACAATATGACACTATATGCCGTTTCTTTAGGTTTCAAATACGACCAATGTTCGCACTCTACTGACTGACGAACTCTTGTAGTTGCGCGAATAATGACACCATCATCATTCCGATTGCCCTCGCCGGTAGCGGACTGGTCTGAGCCCGTCCACGACGGTCTTTATATTTGTCATAAACAAACGACTGAAAATCAATTGCTTCACTGAACACGGAAGATCGGTTTCATGCATGTATTTTCACGCATCATTTCACCGCAAGATAAAAACTGGAGCCAGCAACAAATGCCTAAACAAACTTCCTCCAGACGCAGAAATGTCCGGTAAACTTAAAAACTGCATAGATTTGTCTCAGTTCCAACTTTTGATTGCAATAACTTGCCGTCTCACAGCATCCAATGTGAAATCATGACAAGCAGACAGGCAACCAATTTCTGTCTGCATGAAGGGGAACTATGTTGGAATTTCAGTTGCTTTCAGAAGCCCGAAGAAGCCCGAACCATCGTCCTAAACTGTCATTTGAACAGGAGCTCTTGTAGCCATTTCTTTGATCCTCTTCTCTCTTCACCCTCTTCTTCCTTTCCTCCCTTCATCCCATCGTGATGTTGGTTTTGTCGGCCGCTAGGGGAATTAGATCAGTAAAGCGTACTTATGGGTCGTGTCGTCGGCCGAAAATGGAACTGGATCAGTGAAACCTTCATGTGGGTCGTCTGAACTTCTCTTGGTTTCGTTGGCCACTTGGGGAGCTAGACCAATAAAATGCTGATAGGGGTTGCGTGAAATTCTGTTGTTTTTCTTGGCCACTAAGGGAACTAAATCAGTAAAACGCTCATGTGGGTCACTTGTTTTACAACTGGTTTCGTCTGCCGCTAGGGGAATTGACGAGTAAAACGCTCATACAGGTCGCTCCAAGAAGCCTGAACCATCGTCCTAAACTGCCGTTTGGACAGGACATCTTGTAGCCGTTTCTTTGATCCTTCTCTCTCTTCCCTCTTTCCTCTCTTCTTGCCTTCCTCCTCTCGTCCCACCATGGCCTGCTAATTGCTCGTAAAGTCTCTTTATAGGGAAAGTAACGAGGGTTTAAATCTCCACTCTATCTTTACGGGGCTGGGGAAATTTCACAAACTGCACTTCGCACTCCTAATCAGATGAACTGCTTAGTTTACTGCTCACTGAAGGGCAGACAGAAGACAGTGTACTGTAGTATATGGCAATGCACTTCCAAGGAGGAATGGAGGGGTATAAAGATTTTGGAGGTTTCTATGTATGCTAGGCTATAGGCTAGAATAGAGTTGAGTGCACTTTCCAGGAAGAGCTGAAGTGTGCATGTTTTCTGAGCTATCTGTGTATGCAAAGGGACCAAAGAGTATTCATAGGGCAGATTTGCGTATACCGTATATTTCTACATGTATACTATATGTACTGTGTATCTGCATGTATATTTGTATGCTTTGATGTACAACTTTAATTACTGTATGCTTACACTCCAAAACAATATCAATTTTATGAGGTTTTTAATCCACTTTTGAAGTCTTAAAGATCCAGTGCAGTGATTTCGACTCCGGAAAAGTCTGATGTTGAGTTATAACACAATGAGCATCATTTTTTCAGTTATTGGTGGTTAGATGGTACACAGTTTGTAGGACTGAATGAGAGCTTAACCTCCCTATGATTGTGCCATCCATGGTATATTCCTATCTTTGAGGAACAAATATCCAGTGTTGGAACTTCTGCACCCAGCATGGAGGCACAGAGATTTGGGATAATTTGGCAAGTAGCTGTCTGGCAATTGTCTGACTATGGGAGACCTACTTAACTATGCATATTGTCAACCAATCAGAGCATTCATTACAACCTGACATCAATTAAACCAGGAAGTAGATTGGAATTCTAAATCTGTTTGATTCTGTTTGACGAGTTTTTCAAAGGACATCAGTTAAATTTCCACAAAACTTTATTAAAACATTAACAGGTTGGTTTTGTTAAATTATACCATGAAGTTATGAAATGCAATTCTCATTGCACTGGACCTTTAAAATCTTGTTTTTCTCAAAACAAGTGGCAAAATCTGCCTTATTCTCCTTTGTTTCAAGATAGTGACACTTGTTTGTTTCTAGAAAATCCCTGGTGTGAAGTGAAGCTGCATTCGAAACAAGTGGTATTATCTCACCCCATCGGAAGAATGTTTCATTCTCTTTAAGAAAACTAGGATTTTAAGACCAAAGACCAAAAAAAAACCTTCAACTTTCAAGATTTCAGTTTCTGCAACGTACCAAAGCCCTGTACCATTATGTACCTTGTGTAACATGCAAAGTCGGTGTAATGTGAGGAGCATGTATCCGCAAAGTCTAATTCCTCATGAAATGTACCTGGCCGACAAATATGATCCCAATGATTCATCTGATATCTTTCTCTGTTCCAGGTCTGTATCTGGTGTGGATGTGGACCCTGACCTGGTGCACATGGAGATGCAGGATACAAGCGGAGGTAACAGTGACAGTCCATTTACTAGTTTACTGACGATGACACGGTTGACACTGGGCTGTTATCCACTTGGCTTCCTGAATATCCATTCCACCAGAGTTAACACCCGCAAATCTCTTTTCACTTCGCTCCATCTAGCCCCTCTTGCCTTACACTTGTCTCTCTTTTTCTCTCACTGCCTTAAAAAAAATCTATCTCAACAAATCATTTAGTCTATATTGATTCTTAAAATCTTGTTTTCCTTAAAGTCCAAAAATCTGCCAGTGGGGTGAGGTAATTCCACTTGTTTCCAATGCAGCTTTACCTGTTTTGAGATTTTGACAATGTGACAATAGCATCAAGATAATGATATATGATTCAAGTAAATTCTTGAAACAAGTTGCAACTGGAATTAGGTGAAATTATCTAACCCCATTTTTTTCACTTGTTTTATGAAAAATATGAATTTAAGACTCCAGACTAAATGACTTGCTAAGATAGATGAGGTTAAAGCATTATTTCTCCTTCATGACTGTACTAGTCCTAACATAGCCTCAGTGTAAATGCAGGTAATAGGGGAGATGATTGGTTGACCTTGCTGTGGGGGGGGTGGGGGGTCAAGGGAGGAATTAATGGGTAAGTTAAGGAGGAGAGCCAGGGGCCCCCCAGGGCCCCACTAGCAGATCTGGATTATCATATCAGCAAACTGACAGACAGAGAGGTTAGCGCTTAACTCCCCACCAAGGGCCAAGAGGGTAATAGAGGTAGTGTGTGTGTGTGTGTGTGGTCCACCCCCCCTCACAAACATATGAGGGGTGAAGAGTAGGGTGGGGTGGAGTAGGGAGTGAATGAGTGTTTATATGTGTGTGTGTGTGCATGCACATGTATGTGTCCAGAATGCTGATCCACAACTGGAGCCCACCTCCTCGGGTCTCCCAACCCATAATCCCCCACTCCAAATAACACCAAGCAGGCAAAGTCACAGCAAAGCGACGGGTAGCGAAGGGCAAAACGAAGGACAGGTTACACTCCATTTCTCCATGAACCTTCCCTCTGGAAAAAGACCAAACACCCCTTAGAAAGTTGAAGAAAAATCCCTCGAGGAAACATGGAGTCTTACCCCCCCCCCCCACACATACACACATACAGAAAGATGCTGTCTGCAATGTGAAAGCTGTCATCCCGAACAAGGCTGCCTGTGTTTGTGGAGGGTGAACCGGAGAGGCTGTCTGTCTGGGCCAGCTGCCCAGACACAAGAGCTCTTCCTGGGGCTAGGCAGTGCCACATGGTCCCCCTCCTCCTCCTTCTCCTTCTCATTCTCTTCCTCCTCCTCCTCCTCCTCCTCCATGCTTCCGTGCACGGATAGATAGATAGGCGAGGGGGGCTGGAGCGATCAGGCATGCCAAGCCAATCTGTTCGCCCTGTACCCCCCCTGTCACACATGGCACCGCCAAGGTTAAACGATGGCATGCTACAAAGAAGGGCACAGAGTTGCAGGAGTCTCTATCGAGGGTGAGGAACCAGGCCTGGGCAGTGCCAGGGGCTCGCCGGGGGGATACTGTACCCAGGATCGGTGGCTGACGAGTGGGACGGGACTCAGGAGAAATTGGGGGGGGTGGGCGATTGATGGATGAGCCATGTGGCTGGCAGATTGTGTCTTTGTGTGTGTGTGTGTGCCATTAGGGAGATTGATGTGCAGGAAAGCGCGAGTGTACCTTGTTCATGCATGGGTACACACAGGTATACACACACACACACACACACACACACACACACACACACACACACACACACACACTCATAAGTTCACACCTTGCTGGTAGGCCCTATAGAGAGACAGATAGGGACATACACATGCAAACAAGCACACATCTCCAATAAGAGCTATCCAATACTCCCCATAGTGTAGGAATTCAAATTACAGGCACCATAAGTTTATATGTTTAACATTCAGCATAATCAAATAAATTATTCAAAGCTTTCTTCGCCCTTGTCGGTTTATTTCACAAGTCACTATTTACTATTTAACATTTTCCTTGTCATGTACCACCTCAGTCACACAGATGGAGTGTGTGTATGTGTGTGTAGGTGTGTGGGGATGAGCAAGTGGCATGAAGAAGTGTATGTGCCACAAGTTGGAATTGAACGCTTAGCCCAATCTAATAGGTTTTTAATGAGTTCTCTGCCGTATGCGGCTTTGATTAAATGTCCGGGCATTTCAATAAATTAGCCAGTCCATTTGTTAGGCCCAGAAACCCCTGTGAACAAAGGCGAAGCAGACAGAGAGAATAGAGTCAGAAAAGAGGGTTAACTCTGTGGTATGAAATTGATATGAAATTCACCTTGGATTTGGAGTGTCAATCAAACAGTGTGGGCGGGACTGTGACGTCTTTTTCCTTGGATTTTCTGTTGATGAAGTTTGACTTTCTATAGGTGGCGCTCTTTTCTTTGTCTGTTCAGCCATGGTGGCTATCGCTGCGCATGCTAACTACCCAGTTCTTCCTCTTCTGTTTATTCCAAACAAACCAGAAACGTAAAACGCATCACTTCCCGTGTGGCAGAGGATTTTTCCCAGGAAAGAGCCACCAGACACTATTAAAGTTAGGGTTGGGGGGGTTAGGGAATGAACAGAGTCAATTGAAGGTCACCACAACTATTGTAATACAAACATGTGTGTGCGCATGCATTGCTGCCACTGGGACTCGCTTCTGAACTAACAAACTCGAGTGTGTCTGCACGCCGGCTTGTGTATGCAAGTTTGTGTGCGTGAGCATTTTCTCTATTGCCAGCTTGTCACCTCTGGGAGGAGAGTAACGGCTGAATTTCAGCAGCCGATGTTGCTGATGCAGCTGCTGGTTGAAATTCAATACGGGGTAGGCTTTGCAACAGGCGCTAACCTCCCCGCGCGTCTCTCCCAGGATAATCCCCTCTGGCCATTTGGACGGCGGAGCAGCCATACGTCTGCAGGGAAGCTGTCACATCTTATAGAGTTTGGAGAATTATGTCTCTATGTCTCTCTTCTGCTACTTTTCTCCCTCATCCTTCATTTTCCCCTCTTTCCTCCCGTCCCTCGCTTCTTTTTTTGTCTGCATCTCCCTCCGATTCTGTCTGTCGTTCTGCCCGTTGGGCTCAATTGTGGATGCACAGCTTGTTTTGGCCAAACTGCCTAATTAGATTTCCAATTTCTCTCATTCTGGCGCTCTCTCTCTCTCTCTCTGTCCCTCATACTTAAAAAAACACATGATCAAATAAGGCCATGTATAACATGGCATACATTTCAAAATATAAGTAATATATAGTTATGACTCCTGGGATGAGCTTTAAAAATGAACAAAATATACGAGTAATTTATGCGTATGCTAGGATGAGCCAATATATTAGTACATATATTCAGGAATATATGATCTAGGGATTACCTCATATATTTCAATATAAAAGTAAATATATTTTGAATTAATATTTCTTGAAATAAGCTATTTATAATGTAATGAAATATATGTATGTATATCCTAGGATTAGGTAAAATAATTCAAAATATAGGTAAATATACTTTTGAACATTGTAAATACCTTTAAACATATTCCATGTCAAATGTATTTCTGCACCATGTATGTAAATACATGGAAATTAATATATGAAAGTGGCCAATTTTGTAATATTGACATACATTTCCTCCGTATATTCTACCTTTATGGTTATATATGTACATATATGGTTAAAAGATCCAGTTTTATATGTGTGCTTCCCATATGTCAACTTATAGGATTTGTGTTATATGCTGTTAACATGCAAGCAAATCTGTTTGTTTTGTATATGGGTCATTCTACAGCTTGTCACCACTTTTTTTTAATATATTTTTCTTCTCTATTTGTTAATGTGTGTCGCTGCAGGCTACCTGTACGTCACCTGCCTCATCCAGAACTGCTCGGACAAAATGGTGACGGCTCAGTTCCTGGGCAAGATCGACCACAACTCACTGTCGGTGCAGGACGACTACATATTTGTCAAGGTAAACGTCGCCCCAGCAGGGGAGACGGATGGGTGGGACGGCGAGTTATTCTTCAAATCTTTTGGTGGAATCGAAATGGTTTCTTTTCCTGTTTCAGAAACTGAGTCTCTATGACTCAAATATGACTTGACTTGACTATCACATCCGTACAGTTCAGATCTTTTTGTTTTATAAACGATTTGTGTCTTATGCCCCATCTATGTCCATACAACTTTACTCAGGGTATCAGTAGGCCCTTAAAAAGCCTGAATAAGTCTTAAAATCAATTATCTGAATTTAAGGCCTTGAAGTGTGTTAAAACACCTTGAATACAGTTGCCATGCAACGACAGGTTTCTTTGTGCCGCATGTCCACTCTTAGATGAATATAGAACAGCAATAGTAGTACAATCTGCATCCTATCTGTTTCACTAAACACAGTTGGACTTTGTGTCTTTTAATTAATTTCCTTGTGTCCTTTTTCTTATTCTGCCCCTTTATAGTTTAAGAACTTTCATTAGCTGTGTTCCATCAGAAACAGGCTGGTTTTGATAGCTTTGTTTCTTCATGTTGGTTGTGAAATTGGTCTTAAATTCAATTCCAGGTCGGGTTAAACGGGTTGAAGAACTCTTACAGGTTTAAAATGAAGCATTTTTAAACTTTAAAATCATATAATTGTCAAATGAAAACGTGTGATACCATGGTATAATGCCATCTCACACCAGTAAGAGTAACTAAACCAAACCCAAATCGTTGAAAAGTAGGGTACTGAACGGGTTATCTGCTATTGGCTGATCTTAGGTGCCAGGTGATGTCACCCTCTATACAACAGGTGGTGACATCACCTGGCACCAAATACCAGCCAATAGCAGATGGCGAGTTCTGTACCCTACAGAACCAGAGATTTGGATTTGGGGTTTAGTTACTCTTTAAAATCCAACAAAAAAAGTTCACATTTCCCATAAACCTTGATGTTTCCTATCACAAAGAAAATTTTTGCTTCTTCTTTTGTTGTCTTTACTGAAGAGGATCAACATGTTGGAAGTAATTTTCCATTAGCCTTCCACTCCTTCCACCATCTGCCATTGCCAGAAACTCTGAAAGCTGTAGCTCTGTTTGCTCTGGAAGAACAGCGCCCTCTTCCTGTTTTGTGCCGTAAAGCAATCCAGCAGATTTTCCCGCCAAATCTGACCTGGTCTTACACAATGTAAAATGCAGCGTAGAGGCCGGTAGAGGCTGCTTACGGTAATTATACTAATATCTCACAATTAATGTGGTAATCATTAAATTATCACTACACATTTCACCTTTAAATTTGTCTTTCTGAAACCGGCAGATCCCCTTTTATTCTCATTCAGTATTTGTGTATGCGGCGTATCTGTCGGTGTATCTATTCAATTGCTGCTGTGTTTGGACAGACTAAGTGAGGCTGCAGCTCTGCCGTCGCTTTCCGTCTTCCTCACTGATAAACTCCGCCGCCCAGATAACATACAGTACTGTAGGGTTGAAATGGAAATGATTTGCTATTCGGGACAGTGTACAGAATTAATCTTGCCTTGTCTATAATTGACTTGCCACGCAGTACAGTACTGTACACTCTGTGGAGGCCAAGAGCTGAATCCCATTTGCATGTGATAACAGCGGAATATACATGAGCTGCTATAGTATGGCAGAATCCCTATAGTGGGCTGGAACAGGCGTATCCTGTGTGTGTGTGTGTGTGTGTGTGTGTGTCTGCACGTGTGTGTGTGTGTGTGTGGGGGGGGGGTAGACTCTTGTAAGTATGTGTCTTGGTTTGTTCATGTGTACGTGCGTGTGTACGTGTGTGTGCATGCCTGAGTGTGTGCAGATGTGCGTGTGTGTGGTGTGTGTGAAAAGGTAGAGGAATTAAAAACCTCATTAGGCAGCAAGGCTGATGCAGGTTCAGCATCAACAATAGACTGGACCATTATCCTCAGGGGATTATCCTCCCAGTACTCCCAGTATTACTGACTCACTGGGATCAGACGTATGAACAGATGTGAACACACACTCACACACACACATAGACACAGTGTAAATAATTTCCCATACACACAAAAAAATGGTCAATGTAGCACCTACACAGCAGTGATAGAAATAAGCCAGCCCAGGAATATCAACACACACACACACACACACACACACACACACACACACACACACACACACACACAGTATGGCATCTGTTCTCGCCAGTGGTAGAGCCAGGCCCTTGGGGTGCTTATCGGATGTTAAGGCGGTATTGAAATATGCAGAGTCAGAGCTACAGTAAGAAAGCAGTGTTAGCGTTGGCACCCACACACACACTGCGCGCGCACACACACACACACACACACACACACACACACTCCATCTCATCCCACCGCTCCAACTATTCTTTGGAAAGCTATTCCTTTTTGAAAACACAGTCGATAGCACTTCCTTCAGGGACCCGCATCTGAAAAATGCTTTTCATTGTTTCATCACTTTTTCATCACTGTTCAGCATAAAGAAAAAAAAAAAACAGAAAGAAAAAGTTGTGCTAGTCTGCCCCGTTCAATCACGAGAGATCGCTGTAATCACGGCTCAATCTGAACCGCGGGTGATAGAGGGTTGGATATGTGGAACGATGAGAGCAAGACAGAAAAGGAAGAGGGGAAAAAAAAAAAAGCAACGCCGTTCCCGCTAAGCCGAAAATAGAAGCGCCGAATACGAAGCTTTCATACGTATTCGGATGTTGAAAGCGAGAAAAAACAGCACTTCTAAGAGTTTCAGCACGACTCAGCTTACAAGAAAGGGAAACGGTGACAGGTAGTGTGTTTCATAAAGTGGTTTGCCAGCAATTGAGCCCATCACTTGGGATATGCCACATTCGACTCCTGTTTAAATCACTGTCAGTCGCTCAGGCTTGTTTTTTTTTTTTCCCACCTTCGCTAAAACGTAACCTCAGCTGTTTGGGTATTCTGGTTCAGCGCCTCGCGAGTTTTCTGATCGGCTGAGCTTTCTCAGCGTGGGGGCCGACGTGATTCAGCCTTTTTTTTTTTTTACCCGCAAGTACCGGTTGTGAGGCGAATGCCAAGGTCTGTGTAGCGCGGGGGAGGGGTATTTTATATATTTTTTTGTTGCGTTTACCTTTCAGCTTGCTATGAGTCACCGACAGCAGATGGTGAACCGTGCACCTCGACCTCACCGGCAGTGGGCTGGGCAGTCGGTAGATGTTGGCTAGACTCGTTTTTGTCTTGATTGTACCGCTGGAACGAATGCTGTCTCTCTCTCTCTCTGTTCGACTGCCTGAGAAAACCTTGAAGTGGTGTTATCCGAACTCAAGGCCTTAAAGGGTCCCGAAGGGGAGTCATTCCTATGTTCCCAGGGTCCTATGTTTCTCCAGATTTATATGGCACATAATGGGAACATGACAAAGGATCCTATGTTCCCCAGTTCTACATATGTGCTCTCCCAGGGTCCTATGTTCCCATGGTCCTATGTTACCAGGGTCCTATGTTCCCAAGGTCCTGTGTTCCCAGGGTCCTATGTTCCCCAGATTTATATGGCACATAATGGGAACATGACAAAGGGTCCTATGTTCCCAGGGTCCTATGTTCCCCAGTTCTACATGCTCTCCCAGGGTCCTATGTTACTAGGGTCCTATGTTCCCCAGCTCTATATAGCACATAATGGGAACCTGAAAAAGATGTTCCCCAGCTCTGTATTCGCTTATTATGGTTACATAGGGTTAGGGTTAGAGTTAGGTTCATTGTGTGTAGATGTTTACCTAGAGCTCTGACCACAACTGTTTTACAGAACAGAGGGGGTTTTTATCTGAGGGTTAGGGTTAAACATAGGACCCTGGGAACGTAGGACCCTTTGTCATGTTCCCATTATGTGCCATATAAATCTGGGGAACATAGGACCCTGGGAACACAGGACCCTGGGAACATAGAGTAGATTCGCTCCCCTTGAAGGCCGTTGAGTAAGACATTTCATTCTTACATTCAGCATTAGACGTCTTAAGAAATGTTGCGGTTTCTTGGCGCGCTGTTTTTTCCGATGGGTCTACGTTAGATTTTCATGCTTACTTCACTTGCCAAATTGGGCTTATATTTCACTCTAACTGGCATTAACAAGGTCTTAAAATGTCTTAATAAATTTGGCTTAATGGAACTTGCAGACTTCCCTTTTTCTTCTCTTTCCTTTGCTCCCCCTTGTCTTTGCTCGCTCAGTCTATCGTCTGTTCTTATATCCTCTCCCTCTATGTCTTTCTCTCTCTCTGTCTTTGTTGGAGCCTTTGCAATGAACCCAGCATTTTTTTGAAGCATAATTGTGTGTTTCTGACATATTAAGTGCCAGGAAACCCACACACCGTCAAAAAGTAAGGAGGGGACCCTTACAAGCCCAATTTGGAATAAAATGACTCATACAAAGCCTCCCATCCTTACTTTTTGATAGTGTACGAGTTTCCTAGCACTGAAAGACAAAGTTTGGACATCAAATAAAACATTCTACTCCATGGTCTGAAACAAGAGGAAATTGGAGGGAAAATGATTGTTATACTGACACTCTGTGTGTGTTTTCTCCATTTTCCAGGTCACCACAGGGAATCGCACCAAGCACTACGTGTCCTATCGACGCAATGAGTTCGTCCAGATGAGGTTCCCCAAGTACGCCTTGCCGAAGGTAAACCACACCGAAAAATAACACTTCTTTTCCACCGCTGATCCCAAATGCAGCGTATTAAACTTTAAGTATTTGCCGATGTGCAGTATTGATTCGAAACGTTGCGTTCACTGAACAAAATCGACTTCTTTTTTGCTCTTGATTTCCAAAATATGAAAAGACAAGACCAACAAGACATAAAGATACACACTGTAGGGTTAGACCAATATACCGGGCCCATACTGGCTTTTTCATGAAAGTCGGATATTGGCCAGTCAATCATTATGATGGAGGTTCCTCTCTGATCCTGAAGAGCTGCTAACCCTAAAAGAATGTCTGGGTTTCAATGGAGAGTTTTAGTGTCCCATGATGGTCTAAATGCTGTTTCAGAGGCTTTTGCACCCTGGCGAGCATAAAATTCTGGGTCAAACATACATAAATACATGCAGAGTTTTGCCAGTATATCAGTATCAACATTCAAAAAACCCATATTGGTCAAATGCTATACACACAGACATAAGAAAACATAAGAATGAAACAGCTGCTTATTTTTGACGCCATGTTTCAAGAATTACCTGTATTGTAGGCAGAGGTATAGTGTGGACGTATTGAAGGGAAGTTTAAACCTAAGTTCTCCATAGTCTAGAAACATACGGCATGTCAAAATAAAGTTCTTAAAACACTAGTTACGGGTTACCGCACAGAATTGATTTAGAAATACTCTCCAGAACTCTCCAGATGCACCATCCTTTGCTTTGATTTCTCACATTTTTTAACCTTTACCAATGAGTTCCAGGCTCTTTTCCAGTTGGCCCTGCTTCACATTTACACAGTTCCACACATTCACACTAGGGCTGGGCGATATGGACAAAATCAAATATCATTATATTTTTGACCAAATACCTCGATATCGATATTGCGACAGTGAGATTTTTGATAAATAATCATCAGTAATGTGGATATAATGACTAAGTGGGTAAAGGCAAATGATAGAACAGTTAGAACAGTCTGGTAAGTTCAGAAAATGACATCACTTTACTGTAATGCAGCCTTTAAAACCAGGAAAAGACAACACTTATGCCGTATCACGATATTACGATATCCAAAATCTAAGGCGATATCTTGTCTCATATCACGATATCGATATAATATCAATATATTGGCCAGTCCTAATTCACACCTGAGCTGCCGAGTACAACCACAGTCTTCTACTCATACTCGTACTCAATCTTATAGTAATATTATAGTATAGGGTGAAGAAAGTAAACCTGACCCAGGGATTCTGGAGCATAATAATGATCGTTCATTAGGTGCAAAACACAACGAACGTTTCGACGCGGGCAGCGTCTTCATCAGAGTCAAATCTGGTATGCCGATGACCCAGAGACTTATATAGCTAACCTCCCCAGACCCATACAATTATCATATTAACAGGGGCAGGAGAGGAAGTCATAATCAGCCAATAGTGTTACACAGTAAGACCATAGGCAATTACAAACATTTTTAAATTTCTACTTTCCGGTCGCGAGCCCGCTTCTCTTACCCTTTGGTATCGGATTTTAGTGCTGGGGAAATTCTCCGGTACCGGTAACCGGCCTGATATCTGATAGCGTCTACATAAAATATTCACCACTAAGCATCGATCCGGTCGCATCCCCTGTCATTGCCGGGGAAGAGTCACATAGGCGCAGACAATAAATGTGCTCCTCTTCAATACAAGACAAGACAGGAACCGCGGCTGTCAGAGTCGGCGGCACAGGGGGCCGTTTTAGCGTGACACCGCTTTGAGTGCTATTGAACTGCATTGATTGAACTTGGAGCCGAGGGAGACGTCTCATGTATTTTTCAGCTCTATACCGAAAAAAAAAACCCTTTAAGACAATCACTGCCATTGACGCTCTGTCCGAGAAGAGAAGACTGTGAAAAGTGTGTTTTGGGGAGACGCATACACACGCACACACACAAACACACACACACTCTTGCTCTCTAGGAAATGTATAGAATTACTCTTATTCTACCACTTAGAGAGGTCTTGTGCTTGAATTGCTTGACTACCTCAGCCCCTCAGTGATCTTTACGGACGGATTGAATTGCACATGCACACACACACACGCGCGCACACACAAATGCTCTCCTTCCAACGAGGAGAAAGGATAGGGATCAATTTGATTAGCTGTGGCAGGAAGACGGTGGAGAAATCAGTATGTGTGTGTGCCTGCGTGTGTGTGTGTGTGTGTGTGTGTTTAGTTAAAGTATGCCCTAGTTGCTTGCTCTCTCTCTCTCTCTACATGTGTCCTCTTAGTTGGGTGAGCAGATAGGTCACACGTTGTGAAGCTTTTAGGTCGAGCGACGTAGACGGAAGAAGGAAAGGGGGGAATGGGAAAGAACTAGAGAAGAAAAGGGGGATAGAGTGAAAGAGAGAGAGATAGAGGGGAGGAGAGGAGGAGAAGGTGTGTGTGTGTGTGTGGGGGGGGGAAGCGAGAGGGAGGGAGTTTTTCAAGCCCCATGTTTTTCCACTGTGAATAATTGAAAGGCTGGAGGATGAAAAATGCAGAGGCCATCAGAGAAAGCAGTTTGCCTCTGTCCTGCGAGACCTGACCCGAGTTATGGATTAACCACCACACACACACACACACACACACACACACACACAGCTTGCTGGGCTGTGAAATCACAGGTAATAATTGTCCCCTTTTGCTCTTCCTCCATCCTCGCTCTTGCTGTCTATCACCCAGCATGTAATCGCCTTTCTGTCTTTTTGACCCTTATTTGCTCAAGCAAGATGACTCAGAACACATTTAATTACACACACACACACACACACACACACACATTCACACACACAGAAAACACTGGTCATTTAGCAGTTAAGTGATGAGAATACACCAAAATCATCAGTGTGTTCTCGATAGATCATTTGTTACGGTTCTTCACGCTTAGCATAAACTAGGTTGAGCATACACTATGTTGAGTGATAATAGGCTCCATGCTAACACTTTAGCGTACACTATGTTGAGTGAGAGTAGACTCCAATACTTTAGCATGTACACTATGTTGAGCAATAGTAGGCTCCATGCTAACACTTTAGCATATACTATGTTGAGTGATAGGCTCTATGTTCACACATTAGCATACACTACAGGCTCGATGCTAACACTTTAGCATAGGCCTACATGTTGAGTGGTAGAGGGCTTCATGGTAACACTGCATGGAGCCTTGGCGTCCATGTTTTTCCGCATCACTTAACTAGTAAGTTGCTCAATGTCCAATCTCCTAAAAACCTTACTGTATGCTTAAGTAACAGAACATCTTATGTCACATTTCAACACATTTATATCAAGCAACATGGACAAAGAAGCACAATGTATTGGAAAGTAATACATGTGCTTTCCTTAATGCGAAAACAGTAACATCTGTGTCATCTCTTCACTTTACGCTCCTTGATTCCTTTGATTCAGCCTCACCCTCATTTTTTCTGTCTCAGCTCTTGTCTCTTGTTTCTGCTAGTTTTATGCTTGTCTCGGGGTTTCAGACCTGAGTGTGAGTTTTTGCTAGTGTACATACATTGCAGCTGACTAATCACACGGCTTATTCTCACTTATCTTTGTGGTTTGTTTTCGCCCTGCATAGTGTAGTTGCATTTTTGGGGATGTGCATGGAGCGTCTCGGTTTCCGTTCAAGTGTAAATTGGGCTTTACACTTGACCATCTCTCAATTTCCTTCTGTCTTAGCCTCTCCAGTGTTATTAACACAGACTGAGTCTGGGTCAAGAGAAGTTTGAAAGAGTTGAGTATAGGTTGCTTGGTCCTTTCATCCAGTGGACCATGCAGCATCCAGGGCCCAGGATCTCTGATATTTTCCTCCCATGAGAGGCCCTTGTCTGTGGGGCGACTGTGGCCCCGCTGCCCCTGACAGTGATGGATGGAGGGTATTCCTTCCAGGGGGCAGTTAGCGATGCAGCACGAATAAGAGGGATGTTGGTAGAGATTTCCTGCTATTTCCTCTCGGGTTTCAGCCTGCTTTCTTGAGGAAGATTCACTTGAAACCAAGCGAGTGGCCTTTCTTGTAATCTTGCATTTGTCACGCCATGCGCTGGGCTTTCCCATAACAATTTGTCTCTCTCTTACCTCATCATGCTCCTTTATGCTCCTTGAGCTGTGCTGAAATATAAAAGCCCAGTTCAAATGCCATGAGTTCAGCAGTGGGCCATAGAGAACACAAACAAATGCACCCTAGAGTTGTCACGATACCGGAATTTTGACTTTACTATTACTATCTAAAAATGACAGTAAAATGGACTTCACGCTTACAGAACATATTTGGTGTAGTATTGAATGTTTATAAAATTCTATATTGAATTCAATCTTTCACAAAGTTATCAAAGTTGAAATTTTGGTGACCGTGACAATGCTAATGCCCTCTGGAAATGTATTTTCATTACCAATACCAGTTTGACAAACTGTCTTTGCTCTAGTCAGACATTCAAAAGGTGCTAAATTAATGTTTTACATGTAGGCAGCTCATAAAAACAACTGGAATTACCTCATCCCCCTGTTTCTTTTTAACCAAATCCTTTGAGTTGAGTTCATGTTTGCGCACGTTTGCTCACCAAGTGCACATATAAAGGCTATTCAACCGCCTATCACCATAATCCTGTTATCCTGCAGGTTTAATGTATTGTACACTCGGTAGCGTAACGCTAAAAACATGCTGTTTGCCCACGGTGTTTGATCTGTAGGGTTACGCTGCAGACAGCAGGCTTAGCAGCAACCACTTCACAGTCAAAGACATGGTCATACAGGAAGTTTAAGCACATTATAGCGTGCGTGTATGTGAACATACAGCATGTGTGAGCATATGCATTAAAGTGTGCTGGCTGTACGCACGTGTGCACATATTGGTGTTTGCGCGCATTTATGCCTTTTAGTTTTTTGTGTATGCATCTATGTGCATGTATACATATTAATATTTATGCCTGCATATCTGACTTCCTCATCCTTGACATAGCCAGGGTAGGATTATGTTTTAGCCACAGAGCGCCACACTGGTGGGTGGATGGCTGACTCGAATGTAAAAAGGCGGTTGGAGTTGAAGTTTGTCAGTTTCTCAGTGCCGGCTCCTCCTCGAGCTCCAAACCGCTGCCTGAGCCGAGCTGTCATCCATAAACTCAGGCTGGAGCAGGATGTCTTAGTGGAGGAGAGGGAAGGAAGGGGAGAGAATGGGAAAGTAGATGGAAAGGGAGATGTAGGGAGGAATGTTCTCACCTGAATTCAAACAAGACACTGTCTCGGGAGTGTGCATTTCCTCACTCATTGTCAATGTAGTGTAACAAATTATTATTTCAATTTCATGATGATATTATAGTTACCAGTCAATTTGATCGAGTGGTTGGTTGGTTGTTGGCAGGTTGTTTGGTTGGCTGATTGCTTGATTCATTGCTTGATTCAAAGCTGATTGTCACAGTGTTCCTTAGAAATCAAGCAATCACTACAAGTTGTGTCGGAACTAATTTAAAGTGCAGTTGCACAACTTTCTTCCGTAAGAGTTAGGAGTGGTTCCTCTTTGTAAGAGTCATCCTAGCAATGTGCACACAGCGTGCAGAGTGATTAAAACAGTGCATTCATGAATATAAAGATCAGAGAGGAGAGGAGAGAATGTAAAAGAAAATGGAAAGGGAGATGTAGGAAAAAGTAAATGAGGAACATTCTCACCTGAATTCAAACAAGATACTCTCATGAGGGGGGAGTGTATAAAGTCATAACATTTCTTAGAGAGTATTATAAGAAATCACTATTTCAATCTCATCATATTACAGTTACCAATCAAACAACAATAATTTGCTACTTTTGTTGTCACTCCCTCCAAATATCAGACTGAAGTTGAACTATCCAAAAACTGCATCCCACCACCATCTGCTGATTCATTTTCAGCATAATTAGTTGTCATCCTCTCACATCAAGCTAGATTACATGAGATGTGGCAGAAAAGTTGACTTCCTCTCGATGGAAGTATTGCCAATACTTTGATTTTATCCAGTGGAAGGGTGACCAGAATATCAGACATCAATGCTGCTTGATTTCCTGGATCATTCACAGGAGAGGGAACTGATTTAACGTGATGCTTGAATGTAAGAGAGGATACCAACAACAGTTTTGGGGGGTGTAATGGAAAAGTTATGAGTAGTGCAATGAATTTCTGCTCCCATAACTAAAGTAATATTAGTTTTGAAATAATGAGTAATGAGTAACAAGCCCAGCACTGCTCATAATAGCGTAGATGAGAACGCAGGCAGGCACAGGAATGAGCACGAACACACTGACATTTACACTAATTAAAGAGGTTAGGGCAGAAATTGGCCTAACAAGCTTGGCTAAACACAATGTACTCCAGCCTCCCTATTGTGGCTGCCTGACTGGTATCTACTTTACTACTGAGGAGTGTCACAACTGGCTCAAAGCTTTGACAAAGTGCGACAAGAAACGACAAACAGTCGTTGGTTGGTTGGATGGTTGATGGATTGGTTGGTTGGTTGGTTGGTCAGTATGTAGGGTGGTTGGTTGGATGGTTGATGGATTGGTTGGTTGGTTGGTTGGTATGTATGTTGGCTCGATTCGATGGTTGATGGGTTGATTGGTTGGTATCTAGTTTGGTTGAATTCAATGGTTGATGGGTTGGTTGGTTGGTTGGTTGGTATGTAGGTTGGTTGGATTCAATGGATGATAGGTTGGTGGTTGGTTGGTTGGTATGTACTTTGTATGGATTTGATGGTTGATGGGTTGGTTGGTGGGTTGGTTGGTTGGTGGGTTTGTTGGTTGGTTGGTTGGTGAGTTGGTTGGTTGGTGGGTTGGATGGTTGGTTTTTGGTTGGTTAATCAATTAATCGAAAGTCGTCAGTCAATAGAGCAAAATGAATGTGCAGTTGCACAACTTTAATCGTAAAGAGTGTTTCCTTGGTATAATAGTCATCCTAGCAATATGCACACACCATGCAGAGTGATTGAAAAAGAGTACATTTATGAATATGAAGATCACTGTACAGCTTTCAATACTGTTATTGCTCTAAACCTCAGCCATAAATCCAAGGGTAATTGAAGTGTAGGGCTTTTTTTCCAGAGCATCAATGATTAGAGACACACCTTCTTGGGCACTTCCCCCCGCGCTCTGATGGCTTTATCTTCAAATGTTATGTTAATGTAATCACTAACAGTCACAGAGAAAGTGCTGACTCAAGCCTTGCGCCATCGTTACAGTCTTTCATGACTGATGAAGCCATTTGCATCAGAGGCTCACAAGCTCTGACAAGTACACCTAACAAGTTTTCTGAGCTGCCAGAAACAGTTTTGGAGGGGTAAAGCGTTCCTTTATCTGTCCCAGTTTGTTTCTGTGTTTCTGTAGCTCTGTATTTATCGGATTATGTTCTTTGGTTTGGCGTGAGATCGTTACTGTCAAGCTTCTGTGAATCAAACTTCACTGCTTTTACTGCTTTATCTATCCTCTCCTCTCCTTTACGGTCTCATTTTCTCTTTTCCTTTCTTGTCTCCTTTTCTGTTGTTTCATCTTCTTTTTGTCTGTGCACTTTTGTTCACTTTCTGCTCTGCTTTTCATTTACTTTTCATTTGCTTTACCATCGACTTTTTATTTTCTCTTTTATGCTCCTATTTCTCAACTTCTCATCTCTTCTCTTCCACTTTTCTTTTGTTCTCTTCTGTCCATCTCTTATCTTCTGTAATCTTCTCTTCTCTTGTTTTGCCTCACATGTTCACATTTCATCCCCTTTTCTGCCAATTTCCCTTCCCTTCTCTTGTCTTCTCTTATCTTCTCTTCTCTTGTCTTCTATTCTCTCCCCTTCTCCCCCTTTTTCTATATATCCCCGTCCAATTCAATCACCGCTGTTTCCAAAAATATTGACTGTACCTTTTTCAACCTCCCTTCCCCCCTCTCCCATCCCTTCATCCCTCCCTCTCTCTGCCTCCAGGACGTTCAGATAGTGAGCACAGATGAGAACCAGGTCTTCCTAGCCCTCCAGGAGTGGTACCAGTCGGATACATACAACCTGTACCAGTCGGACCCCCAGGGCATCTACTACTCCATCGTCCTGGAAAACGTTCGCAGCACCAAGCAGCCGGAGGAGAATGTTCTCATCGACATCCTGGAGGTGAGATGGGGGGAACGCCGATACCTTAGGCCTCATTTTTAAAAATGTACTTGGATTGAATTTTCAGCAGGATCAGAAGTTCATTTTTCACGATGCTTACGCCTGATATATAGACTGCGTATGCTTGTTTAAAGTAGTGTCCCTGTGTCTTATGCACCTGCATTATACTGTATAAATTGCAAATGAACTTCAATTTGAATAGTCATCAACATGCTTTGCAGCCCAACACTCATTGTCCTGTAAATAAAGCCAGTACAGCCATTGTTGAATACAAATTTATCATAGCAGAGTGTTTATAAGATATTTTATCCTGTCTTTAATGTAAAACACCTTGGTGTTCATAATGAATCTTCCTCATGCCTCAGTTTGGCACCTTGATATGAAGTTATGAAGACTTAAAATTCAACCCTAAACCTTTAACATTAAACTAATTTTGAAGATTGATAGCAACATCATTAATATTTTAGGCCATTTACTTCATATGAATTAAAGCCCACTGTGGGGGTTCACAGCCCTGCAATACCTCGCTATATAACCAGCAGGTAATGTTCGTCTGCCACATATAAACCTGACAGAGAAATTACCGTTTCACATGAAACTGAGATTTCATAAATTACTTTGTTTTGTTTTTCTGCATACACCACCAGGTAAGATTAAATATGATCCTAAGACCTTTCTATAAATGAGGCCCCAGGTCAAGTCTTTGAAGATCATGGTCAGTCGGGTATGGCGAGGTGTGGGAGTTGCCACATGAGTCCACATTTGATGTAGGTTCTGATCTAGGATCTGTAGTGTTTCGCTTTATTATGTGCAGAGATCAGTTGTTCCCTATAAGCTGATAGTTTGGTGAATTATGTCAAATAATTGATCACATTGACCAAATAATAATACCATGTCAGTCATCAGTCATTGCTCATCGTTTTCCCCATAAATTTTGTGCATATTAGCGGCTTTCGATGTTTAGGTGGTAAATTATATTAAATGCAGGGACTTTATTTATTGTTGGTTTATTGAATTGACCCTACAGTACTACTAACTAATTTTGAAAAGTCACAGTGTAGGATTTTCTCCTAATATTTGTCAAATGAATTTTGATAATGATCATTGCTGATATTGATAATGATATAGCACCAGAGTGACTTACAGTACATAAGTTTTATCAGCATATTTGATTATTTCCCCTTGATGTGGAACTTACCATTGTATTGTCTACAGGAAGAGATTTGACGGAGGGAATTGAGCCAGAATATTTCCAAACTGAACCAACTAATATCATAAAACAGATTATTGGGACTAAAAAAGAGTCAAGCATTTTTGTTTTTGACTGACTTTGAGGGTGTTGGGTGTTTATGCATGGGGTGGTGATGATGACAGTAGTGGTGGTGGGGTGTGTGTGTGTGCTTAGCCTTGTGGCTAATTGCATCCATTCATGGAAGCTCTAGTTTCTGCTCTGAGCTGCATTTTTCAACTCACTTTGTTGAATACTAACCTCGGCATGTTAACCACGTACATGCTTTGAATCTGAGTGTTCACGCTTACAGGCACTCATATCTATCCGCCTCTTCCTTCTTTTGTAAACAAGGCACGCTAACAAGAGGTAGCTGTCTTTCACAGTGCTGCGCCACCACTAATTTCAGTCACAGCTTGTCATCGCCAATGTAACTGTAGTTAAGTAGTAGCATCTCGGCGGAAACGTAGGATTTTTCGAGAAAAGCCTGTGGCTCTTGAGTAGGTTGTAAGCTGAGGCCAACCTACGTGTTCCTTCCAGCAAGAAGAGGAAGGAATTTCATCAACCTGCAGAAATTCCTGCAGTGCAACGGAGGTGTATCATGTTGACGCAACAGTAAAAAATGTTTCTCAGCCAATACAAAGTTGGTTGTGAGTGGTCAGTGGTCACTGAAGTGTCTCCTTTCCATGATGGCCAGATGGCCCAGTGGCTAAAGAGACCTTCCAGTTACGATAAGGAAGCCAGGATGAAAAAGGGGGACCTGGTTGAGAGAGGAATTTTTTTTTTATCTGTTGGTATGCTTCTCTCAATCTTAAACAGAAAAATGCAGTAACTAAGGTGATCAAGGTCTGTAGCAGTATCACAGGTACTCAACAGAAAAGTCTGTCTGATTTATATAACAAACAGTTGTTAAAGAAAGCAGAATCCATCTTGTCTGACAGCACCCACCCCCTGCACCTAGAGTTTCAGACCTTGCCTTCGGGTTCCCACTTCAAATACCCACTAGCCAAATCCAACAGATACAAACACTCTTTCATACCCTCAGCCATTTCACTGCTGAACTCCAATAGTAAAAAGTAATATCAGCTTGACCACCCACCCAAGCTTGGTAAATATTGCTTTAATTTTAGTAGTACTAAAACATAGAGTACTTATGTACTCTATGTTTTTACTTCTGTTTTTACTTCTCTTTTGATATTGTGTGATATTGTGTGTGTATTGTGATATTGTGTGTTATTATTGTTTTTACTGCTGCACAACCAATTGCCCCTCTGGGGACAAAAAGAAAAAAAAAAAAGTTCTACTTGACTTGACTTGAAAGGGATGAAGGAAGGGAAGGGAAGGGAAGGGAATCTCAAATGGTCAATGCCCACTAGATGTGTCTAAGAGGGTTGGCGGGTGTTCTATTGGTTCGAGAAACCTTCCAGTAACCAAAGTTCCCAGATTCAAACCCCACAACAGGCAATGTGTGATGTAGTATGGAAGCCCATTCCCTCCACAGAATTCTGACTTTTTTTTCTTTCGCAAAAAAAGTCAGAATTGTGAGATGTAAAGTCAGAATTCTGAGATACAAAGTCACAATTGTGAGAAAAAACGCACAACTGATTTGTTTTTTATATTATTGAGTGAAGGCAAGGTCTGAAACTCTAGGTGCAGGGGGTGGGTGCTGTCAGACAAGATGGATTCTGCTTTCTTTAACAACTGTTTGTTATATAAATCAGGAATGGGCTTCCATAGTTATGCTAGAGTGTCCTTGAGCAAAACACTGAACCCCTACATGCTCACTGCTCTGCATAAGAGTATTAGCTAAATGTCTAAAGTGTAAATTGTACGCACATCTAGAGTTCGTCAAGGGACCCCTTCCACCAACCCAGCCAACTACACGCACTCACATAAAACAGGCTGCAAGTATCATGTTGTTCCCCAGAGAATATGCAAATATACACACATTGATGGCTGTGTGTGCGAAAGAATATATAGATACGCTCACACACATATGAAAAGCTCCGGTCCCAAAACACAAAAATGTGTTCTTTATCTCAAGCGCTTTGTAATGATCGTGTTTGCTGAGGGCGCTTTATGAATACATTTGGCTCGACTTGGATAAGTTGAGCAGAGATATAACACCCTCCTCCTAAATGGATATGGAATGAATGTGTTCAGCATTCAATGTCTTGTTTTATTGAACGCAGTCTCGCATTTGTCATCAAGACATCTGTTCAAGGTCTTTGAAGTGCAGCGATGACTGATCCTGATCTTAAAACACCCGTTTTAGACCTGACTTTTTTGTCTTTTTTTTCCACCTTGTACGTTCTTGCGGTCGAGCCATCGTTCATCCCTGTGTCACCCGCGCGTTTTGGCAAGGTCTCTAGATGAATGGGTGGAGGGGACACCGAACGAGGGGGAGGAGAGGAGAGGAAGAGGTGTTGGGAGGAAAAGGAGAGGAGGCGGCGGACCGTGGAGGCGAAGGCCCACGACTGCAGAACTCATTTCCTCCTCCCTCTCTCATCCCTCGCTCCGGGGTGCACTCTCATCACATAGATGGAGGTGGAGAGGCGAACGACATGGGGGGACGGATAAAGACTCGAGGCGGAAAGAGAGAGCGAAATAGATGAAGAGAAAGAGAGATGAACGTCGGCAAACGAGAGAGGGGATGAGGTATAGAAGAGCTGAGCAGAAGTAGAGAGATGAAGAAGAAGAAGAAGAAGAAGAAGAAGAAGAAGCGCAGACGAAGGGAAGGGGAGAAGGCGGAAGCCCGGAGAGAAATGAATACAGGCAGTTCCCTTGTACTTTGATTTAAACAGCTACCTTGTTTCACTCTATAAACATCAGTGCTACATAATAGATAGCAAGAGGAGCTGAGGGAGTCTGGAGACTGAGACATGTCTGACATGCTGGCTGGTTCTGGCTAAATGACTGTCTGGTCTCTCTTCATCATCGTCTTGCTGTTTTATGTCTCAGCTTCGGTGCCTGTAGCTAGCAACTCGGCAGCCGCAAAACCATAGAGACCGTATTGATTTCAGCGAATTAAACTTTTAGAGTCCTCCTATTTCTGTGTCAGTGGTTTCCTTTCAGGCTCCAAGTGGCATGCATAGTTCCATAAGATACTGCAGCATGGGTATTCTGGGCTTAACCACTGCAGACAGTTGAAGGCAGGTTCTCTTGTTGTTAATGTTGTGGTTGATATTGTAGTTCTAGCTAGTTGAAGATAAAGTCAGTGTTCACACAAGTTTCAGCAGTTGTATTCTTGGACTAGTTATAAAAACTCGACCAGTCAGACCTGTGTTTAAGTAATAATCCATTATCTTTTCATATAAATAAATGTGCGTTTTGCTACTCTCTGTATCTCCAATTGATATAACACAATAACGATTCAACCTATAGGCAGTTCATGAAAGCTTTTACATTTGCTGTTCTAAACACCTGGAGTCTGGTAAGCTTCCTGGGAAAAATACACTGTAGCACAGGAGGCAATGTGTTTTATGTTTCCGGTTTGTTTGGAATAAATAGAAGAAGAACTGGGTAGTTAGCATGAGCAGTGATAGCCACCATGGCTGAACAGACAAAGAAAAGAGCGCCACCTACAGAAACTCAAACTGCGTCAACCGAAAATCCAAGCTCCGCCCACACTGTTTGATTGACAGGTGATCTCTGGGAAGTGCAGTGCAGAAACACCACAGCAATGAGCGCTGAGCACCAAAGATGGAGACAAAAAAAAACAAGGATCTTGACAACTACCACTTTAAATAGTATTTCCACATAATAAGATTGTTTTAACCTGCTTAGGGACCAGATGGGTTTGGATTGCCTGGAGGGATATAGTGAGTCCCAGACAGTTTACACAATCACAGGAATTATTGTATTTGAAAGTCTAATATACTTTATTGGAATTGACAACTTGCCAGGCATTATCTGAATTATCTTAATAAACCCAACCCATCTGATACTCCAAGGAGAATAAAACAAACAGCCCGGTTCTATCTCCCGTTAGAGGTAGACAGTCTAAAGTGCAGCATGCACTAATTTACAGCATCATCCTCACACATTAAGGCCTGAAATTTTATATTTAGGAACGAACATAATTATCTAAGGGTGTAATCGCGAAGAGGCTCCTTTTTTGCCCTTGGCATTCTGATAACCGGATGTCATTATAGCTTCATCTTATTTTTCTTAAACCAAATGAAAAGTTCTGTCATTACAATGAGATAGTTCCACTTACTTCCAATGCAGCTGTTTCAATTTTAACTTGTTTCAGGAATTGTCAAGTGTCAATAAAATGTTAACCCAATTACTAGATTAAATGAGCTTCTGGGTTGTAACTCCACCTTGTTTCTCAGGTGCGTGGGATCAAAGGTGTCTTCTTGGCCAATCAGAAGATCGACGGCAAAGTGACGACCCTCATCACCTATAACAAGGGACGAGACTGGGAGCCCTTGGCCCCGCCCACCACCGATATGAACGGCAAGCCGGTCAGCTGCAAAGCGGTATGCATCACCCCTTAAAACTCTCTTCATTTCTGTTTTTTCCACCACTGCCTCTCTGTATGAGCAGAAATATTGAGTTCACCCTGTTTAAAGTGTTTGAGACCTTGGAAGAGTTTCAAAGCAAAATGACTGAGAAGTTGATTCCAGCCATTCAAAGCTTCCCAGTTCTCTACAACTTTTATTTGAAAGACTACAGGAATATATATCTCAAAAACAATGCTTGGAGAAAGGCTGTATCAGTTCTTCTGTTTGTTATTGACTAATGCTACCTAGTAGCACTTGTTATCTAGGGAGTCATTCTTATGTTCCCAGGGTCCTATGTTCCCCAGATTTATATGGCACATAATGGGAACATGACAAAGGGTCCTATGTTCCCCAGTTCTACATGCTCTCCCAGGGTCCTATGTTCCCAGGGTCCTATATTCCCAAGGTCCTATGTTACTAGGGTCCTATGTTCCCCAGCTCTATATAGCACATAATGGGAACCTGAAAAAGATGTTCCCCAGCTCTGTATTCGCTTAATATGGTTAGTTAGGGTTAGGGTTAGGGTTAGGGTTTAGGGTTTAGGGTTTAGGGGTAGGGGTTAGGTTTAGGGTTTAGGACCCTGGGAACATAGGACCCTGGGAGAGCACATATGTAGAACTGGGGAACATAGGACCCTGGGAACATAGGACCCTTTGTCATGTTCCCATTATGTACCATATAAATCTGAGGAACATAGGTCCCTGGGAACATAGGACCTTGGGAACATAGGACCCTGGGAACATAGGACCTTGGGAACACAGGACCCTGGGAACATAGATACGCTCCCGTTATCTAGCTATGGTAACTGATCAAAATGAAGTAACATTGTGAAAGGCAATACCAAAGCTACAAAAAATACATGATTTGCTGGTTCAAAACCTTGTAGCTGCAGACCAGTGGATAGATGCAATCGGTCAGAATAGAGCAACACATCAACCAAGTTGCTAAGTGTGAATGCACAGTGCTGCACTATGAGGAATACTGGTGAGATGCCTGTCTAGCTCCTCCATGCGTCTTGTCAAAGTCACTATTGCAGAGCTAGACAGCAAGAAGCAATGAGTCAACCAGTCAGACATCCATACATCATACCTCACAGAGGGAGAGAGAGGGAGAGAGGGAGTCTTGTCCTTTATTTGAACCATCACTCTATTCAACTGACAGATTTGAAGGCAAACACAGATATCAACTCATCCTCGGGATCTGGGAATCATAAAGAAATATGTATGCCATCGACTGAGGCGCACACACACACACACACACACACACACACAGGTGTTCGCTGAGATATTGACCTCTCTTCCCTTTGGCCTCATCCATTGCTCAACATAACAGCAGGGCCTTGCAAAACAGACGAGTTCTATCAGAGCCACGTCTTCGCCACGCCAACTCAGCCGCTATCCCGGCCTTGTTTATCTCCGCGGCCCGCCACGGCGTCGGGTGTGACGGCTCAGAGAGAGACAGCTTTATGTCCGACGCCGGCATCGCACATATCACCACACTGACATCGCAAGTCGCTGAGCCAGACAAAGTCAGAGACTAGATGTACTATCCGATGTGTCACTGCGATAGACAAACCCTGCCAACTTAATACACTGCCTTGCCACCTGACAGAGCCTGGGTGAGAGTAATGGCCTCTCACATGCACAGTAGCAGTTTATAATGACGCCTAAGTGAAGTGTGTTGTACGGTTTGTAGATTAATGACCACAATCTGCCTTTAATCTAGTGCCTAATAGCGCCGCAAAGTCGGTTGAATTGTTTTGGTTTGTTTTTTTTCCCCCCTGTAGAGAGGTTTATTGTTTGTGCGTAGGACACAGACCTTTGATTTGACGCAGGTGCGCAGTGATACCATCTGCGCTGTTGCCGGGGGAGGGCAGACTGTGTCTTACTACAACAAGACAGACTGGTATCTAAATGTCCCCCCTGCACTGAGACTGCCAGTGAGCAATATGGCTGTGAATACACAGAGGCCAGAGGTAATTTGTGCTTCTAATGCCGGGATCTCACTTAAAGGTGAGAAAAACAACAGCAGTTTCTTATAAGAAGGTAGAAGGAATATAAGAAGTCATAATCTACATTTAGTGTCTTTATTATTCCATATTTAGTGTATTTATTATTGACCACTTATCACCAAAGGCAAAATAAAGAAAACATGGGTGAACAGGTTGGCTAGAAGGTCCTGGGTTCGAATCTCAGCCATGTTCCCTTCTGAGTGGAGTTTGCATAATCTCTCCGTGTTCGCAAGGGTTTCCTCCCACATTCCAATGCCATGGAAGTCAGGTGAATTGGAGACTCTAAAATACCCATAGGTGTGAATGTGAGTGTGTTTGTCTATCTGTGTTTGTCTGTGTATGTATTGGCCCTGTGATGGACTGGCAACTTGATGATATGATATTCTAAACTTATTTTTTATGTGAAAACATTGTTTTGAATACACTGCGAAACAATCTGATGAGACAGTGGATCAGATGGATGTGTTTTGGATGAATGACACCTTTAACCTCACATTAAATGACAAGATGCCTTTCTTCACCTTAGCCGGACTGCCACCTCCACCTCCATCTGCGCTGGGCGGACAACCCCTACGTCTCCGGGACGGTCCATACCAAAGACTCTGCCCCGGGTCTCATCATGGGAGCTGGTGAGTCTCCAGAACAATTTGACATTCACGGTGTCACTTGCGGGGAATCCGATCAAGATGTTGCATTAGAATCAATTCAGGTTAAGGTCTTCCCATAGGCAACCAGTGCAGTATTGATCAGTTCTACAATAGTTATGTAATCAAACAAACTGCATCATATCCATCATATCAGAGGTGGTTGACATTGACTGGCTGAATTTTTAAGAAAAGGCCAATATCAGCACCATATATCTGTCTAACCCTTCTACAGTTGAAAAAGCAATGGTGCTGTGTGCTGCTATACTTGTCTTAAATTCAACATTCAATTTTTCCTTGACAGTTAGTTTGACACAATGGATGTAGGGGTAATGATTAACTGGGTTAAGGCTGAATGCACCACACAATCACACGCACTCCACCAGCAGTATGCCTACTTTACTCTGTAGCTTGGAGCACTACAAACAACCCCTCTTGCAGTTTGTGTACCATATGTATGTGAGTGAATATTTGTTTGTGTATATGTACTGTATGAAAGTCCTTTCCATCTGGCATCCACATGCATCCATGCATTACAATCGGATACAACACATACATGTCATACAAAATCCAGCTAAATCGTATCTAAACACAATCCGGATCCGAGACACGTGTTAATGCCAGGTGGGGAGTGGCAGTGTGGTTTGTGTATTGTATGTGTTTGCCCATGTGTGACTTTGTGTGTGTGTCTTTGCCTGCATACCTGAGTGCAGGCCTTACAACAACACTCCATTATATGCAAACAGTCAAAGTGCCTGAGCTTAAAAGTACCACTCCTCAAGAGACAAACCTCCATTTACCCTGGGAAGGGCTTTGACACAAGTTATCCTTTCTGTCTGTGTATTGGTGGAGAGAAAAAAAACACTCTAGCACTCTAACACACAGAGGAGTTCACTCAACCACTAGCAATTTTATTTATTGAATATGTTGCCGTGTTTGTTTGTGCGCCCCGCCATTCCCGGCAGAGAGCTAAAACAGGGGTCCCTAAAAAGTGAAAAGGGTAAGTGAGCTGCCTGCAAGTGTATATGAGATAGAGAAAGTAAGCCATCCAGGCTATACCTCGCATCTCTCTCTGTCTCCTGCTTCCCGCTGTTAAAAATGAGAGGAAAATTACCCTCCTTCATCCGAAATGATTTTCCGCGGCGTGGCGGGGCTTTTATCAGACGAAGTGAACCCCCTCCTTCTCCGTCTTTTTTAAGCAAATTGTAAAATGTTGTCGTTTTTTTCTTCCCCTTTGGCCACTCGTTCAAAGGGAAGGCATAAGGAATAAAAAGGCTGCGGGGGAATCCTGAGCTGCTGTGACATTTCTCCCTGTTTAGTTATTCACTATCCACTCTACTCACATTCTCTCTCTCTCTCCGTTTCTCTCTGTCTTTCCTTAATCTATTGTTGATGCAAACCCTACATGAGCCTCCCTGCCTGATGAAATTTTCAATTCTCTTCTCTCTTCTCTCGCTCTCTGTGTTGCTTTCAGGTAACCTTGGCTCCCAGCTAGTGGAGTATAAGGAGGAGATGTACATCACTTCAGATTGTGGAAAGACCTGGAGACAGGTACATTGCGTCCTTCCTCACTTCTTTTTTTTCCCCTCCGCACTCCCTTCCCTCTCGAAACTTCCCCTCTTAACCTTCTCTCCACTTTTTCACTCCTCTCATAAAAGTTACAGAATCTGAGGAGCAAGATATAAAATCCAATTTTATGTCCATCCAATTTTCCTCCAACACCAGCACACCAAACTATGATTTGTTCCGTTTTAAACGTTGCAGTACTTTTCCAGAGGACCTTCAAATGATTTGCTTTGCGTGATGTGGGCCGATAGTTTTGCAGTTGATCCTATATGAACTTAAATAATTTCTTGCATCAGTAATTCCATTTGAAGCACTGTCCGCCCCCGCCCCCTCTCCAACGTCCTGTATGTTACTTCTTCTCTTGGTAGGTTTTTGAGGAGGAACATCACATCCTTTACCTGGACCATGGCGGGGTCATTGTTGCCATCAAGGATACCTCTATACCCCTCAAGATACTCAAGTAAGTTCTGTGATGTCCTATGATGGTCCAAATGCTGTTTCAGAGGCTTTTCCACCCTGACAGGAATACAATTCTGGGGAGGAACAATTGTACATTTTTGGAAATTTTCAGCATGAAAATGGTCAAAATTAAAGCTAGCTAATATCAGCACAAAATATCCATCAGCAACTTAAAGTACTGGTATCTTTATCAGCCTCCAAAACCCCATATCAGTTGAGCCCTACACATTTACATTCATACAGTACAGTGAAAGATATCAATTAGTCCCTCAGTCCGTCACTGTATCCTTCAAAATCATTTAAGATTAACCCTTCCAACCCCTTCACTCTCCACCGGTCACACAGAGAGTGTAATCTCAATTTCAAGCTCAGCATGATCTTATCTCCGCGACCTTAATAAATAAGGACTAAATAATGAGAAACGATAGATAAGGAAGCACTCAGAAAAAGGCTTATCGCAGAACCAAATCAAATGACCTTTTCGCTGGGCCCCCATCTCCCTCTCAGTGGAAGACCTCAGAGTGCTGTACGTTTTTCCCCTCCTTCGTACCCCAGCTACATGAATTACTCCCTTGGCCCTGGCTAAGCTGTCATCTTCATCGCAAAGAGCCACAGGATGTTGCGAAAAGCATGAGAAAATGTTCTGACATTTGAAAGACAACTTCTTAAAAGGGAAATAAGTACGATATTAACTGCCGCATTGCACAAAAGTATTTCGCCAGGTACTTCGATTTCTAGCTTCCAAAACCCGCTATGTAGCCTGTACTGTTTTGGAACAATAACTCAAGAGTTTGAAATTCGGAATTTGGAGCTTCAAGACACTCCCATTCCCAACAATTGCATTTTCAACTGATGGAGGATGGTGCTATGAGCGACATTTCAGCTAAGAATCCTTGTTCTCATGCCAAGAAAGCAGTCGACAAAGCAGTATTATTATTCCAGTATGTAGCATGATGATATATTACCTCTTCACTAGATGTTTCTGTTGGATCTCTGCTCTAATTAGCTAGCTTACTCCTATTGTGCTATTTCTCTATTGTGAAAATGCGGCCACCGGAGGCCACCGTAGATCAATGAGATCCAAAGACTTTTGTAGGAGGAGACAAGTTCTGTTGTTGTTGCAATTCTTACTGCTCACCAGTAGAGGTCGTAGATTATTTAGTGCCCTGATCTGACCTCCCAGAAAGGAGCAGAAAGAGAGGATAGAGAAATAAAGCGATACAGAGTGAGATGGAGGACATGGAAAGCTGGAGAGAGAGAGAGGTGCAAACGGGAGAATTGGCACTTGTCCCTGTTGAGAACCCTTGACGACCTAAAATGCTCCTTTGCCAAAAGGAGAGTCCTCTGCACTGCGATACTGACGACAGTCCAAAAAAAACCTAATCCACGTCCTGAAGACAAGACTTCTTCTCCTTTAGTCCGAAGTGCCCTTGTCTCAGAAATAATTACCGTTTGCCATGTACCCCTGCTGGGGTACGATATCTGCAAGTACGAGCGTCGGAGCGGTGCCATTTTCATGGCCACTTGAAAAGCAAAGCATCAGGACGGGGAAAGTGACAACTCTGCATGTACGCACACACACTCAAATAATTTCTGATAATTCCCCCGGCGACTCTCATCTGCTCGCTCAAACTCAAATAATGGAGGGTTTTTTTTTCACTCACACTCACTCTCTTCGCATCCATATCAGTTAATTATGAAAAAACTAGCAGGCTGAGAAATGAGATGCCACTATGACATATTGGCTGGAGAGGATGGTGTTATGTACATTTGTGATTTATGATCAGCTCCACGTAGGATAAGCCTTGTTTTAGGTTTCTTCATGCTATTTGAAGGATAGAGTCAATACATTTAGGTGTATGGCATGCCGCGTAATGACGAAGAAATGTTTGTGCCGCTAATCTGTTTGATTACAGGGTTATCACTCCATCCATTTCTAATGATTCCTCGGGTAATAGTGGGGGGAACTGAGCGATAAATGGATGGGTGACTAAGGACGAAAAAACACAGTCAAAGGCTGTAGTCGGCTGTAGTACAACTACAGTATACCTTTCTACAACCAATGCCTTCTGGAGCATATGGGGAGTTCAGTGCCTTGGTCAAGGACACCACAAGAGCAGTTGTTGAGGGAGGGGAGAGTGTTCCTCATTCACTTTTTGAAGGGGATTCGAATGGGCGACCTTCCGCTCACAAGCCACCCCAGACTTACAAAGACATATCATAAGCAAGAGAAGTGTCAACAGTCTGTAGTAACTATGCGTGTCTATGCTGTGTACTCCTTCCTTGTGGCTGTGCATGTTTCCCCGCCGATTATCACGCTGTAGTCCTTGTTAGCACATCATTAGCATAGCCTGCAGTGTTAGCTCCACACTGCTCACTTCCACACTGATCCCTCTCCATCACACAGTCGCATTTGCATAGCGCTGCTGCCACTGTTGACTCCGGCAGCCGTGCTCGCAGTGACACGGTTCGCTTTGTGTGGCTTAGCCTCTCGTTTCGAGTTTGTGCTGAAGTAGACTGAAGCCTGGGCTGCGGATAACCCATCTGAGGAACTACTTCGGTCAGGGGTTCCAGGGCCACCAAAGAAGTGTAACAACGCATTATGTAATAACACCTGCATTTTGTAATAATCTGACGCATTTTGTAATACACAGCCTGAACGCAATATGTAATGAATTTCCCCGCATTTTGTAATAAATTATTACATATTGCGGTGGTTATTACAAAATGCGGGAGTTTACTTTTTTATGATGAAAATGTAATAATACAATGCATTATGTAATAACCAACCAAAATGGATGTCTTCATCTGTACACATGTTATATTTTTAACAATTAAGCTAAATTAAACTTCACAAATATTAAATTAGACCGGTGTTATAGTTGACTCTGATCTTAGTCTAAATAGCCACATAAAAACAGTAACAAGATCAGCTTTTTATCATCTTACAAATACAGCCAAACTCAGGGACTTCATGTCAAAAGCCGACCCAGAAAAACTCATTCACGCTTTTATTTCTAGCAGACTACTGCAATGGTCTTTTGACAGAGCTCCCCAAAAAGACCATCAAAAAGCTTCAGCTTATTCAAAATGCAGCTGCTAGAGTTCTTACAGGGACCAAAAGGTCAGACCACATCACCCCGATTTTTAAGTCACTACACTGGCTTCCTGTCAGCCACAGAATTTAATATAAGGCAATGCTGCTTGTTTATAAATCAATAAATGGAGTGGGACCACAATATGTAATAATTTATTACAAAATGCGGGGAAATATATTACATATTGCGTTCAGGCTGTGTATTACAAAATGCGGCAGATTATTACAAATTGCGGGTGTTATTACATAATGAAGTGGAAATTTTGTTGAGTTATTACATAATGCGTTGTTACAGGGTCCTTGAGGGTGGTCCAGGGATTCCCCAACAAAACGAGGATACGTTTCATTTCATTGTTTTTCCATTCGCTAGAAGTTAATGTAGAAAAAGTGTTCCGATCAGAGCTTTCACTCTCCCCACCTACAGTAGAGACGGACAACTAAACTCTCAGATGGAGGTCCTTGGCACAAAACCTTTACCAACGGGGGGGGTCTGTGGTCTTAAGCCTATCTATCTGGGGTTCCTACCCTTGTAAAAGTTTGGGAACCCCTGACTTAGGTGACTTATACTTATGTGTGATCCAGCTGCTGTTCTGACGTGTTCCGAAAACGAATCACTGTTGGACAGAAAAGATTTAATTTGGCATCCAGCAGTTTGAAAGCAGTTCATTTAAAGAATAATTTCCAAGAGGGCTGTTTCTGTCTGTTCTCTGAGACAGTTTAATGGGTTGCATGTGATTTCATAGACGGTGAGTAACTTTTCCTGGTAGCTCAGTGGGCTAGGGTGCATACCGTAAATTGATTGAGTAAAGCCATTGCTTTTTAGTCTGGTTCAGTGTTTTCTTTTCACGTTAACCCTTCCGTCTCCCATCTTTTATTTCATTCTCTAGTGTGTTTTAGGACGTTTCCTTGAATTCCTTGGGCGTCAAGTTTCATTTGCAATATAGCCATTACTGGCATCGATGAGGCTGTATTCGAAATCAAGATGGCTCCTTCAGGACAGAGTTTCATTGACTTCTACAGTTTGAGTATTGGTGATTGTGGATGTTACTTGTTTCTCCACAGATTTAGTATCGATGAAGGTCAGACATGGACCGTCCATAACTTCACCAGCACCTCTGTGTTTGTCGACGGACTCCTGAGCGAGCCAGGAGACGAGACTCTGGTCATGACGTGAGTAGAATCGGAATTTCAACTTGAGAAGTGTTGAGTTTCAAGACGAAACTTGAATTTATCTCTGAGTCTCATCAAAAAAGAAAGACTATATCAAACTGTATTAAGGTAACAGACAAGGACTTTCAGAAAACTCCTCCCAGCTCATCATTAGCTGGGTTTCCATCAAGTATTTTTATGCAAATTATGATGTGTCGAGTTAGAAAAGCTCAATGGAAGCAGAAATATCATATAGATGTTTTTGCGTGTGCTTCAGGCAAGTTTTTGTCATAAAGAAGTTATGTGATAAATAGCAATGAAAATGCATTTATATATAATGTATATACTGACGTAGTGACAATTGTCTATAAAATATCTGTCCGTGATGAAATTCCAGAAATGTTGTATGCACTGTTTTGGTTGTGTGGCCATTAGTGGGTGCATTGGAATACTGCCAAGCGGACAGCATGAAATATGGGACACGAAAGAACAATAACAACTTTCTCAATTCTTGATAGATGTGAGTACTTAGTGGTTGATTTGTTTACTGACATACATCATCTACATTAGGAAGACTGCTTATTCCCTTCAACGCAGCTGACGGAAACGCACCCAATTCACATTTTAGTTTTTTGCTGGCATTTTACAAGTTTGCTTAAGCTAACAATCTGTGACATTTTCATATAAATATATGTCCATTTTGCTACTCTAATTCACTGTATCCAGTTCATGAAAGCTTTTACACTTTCTGTTCTAAACACCCAGTGTCTGGTAGCTCTTTCCCAGGAAAAATCTGCAGTGATAGTCACCATGGCTGAACACAGAAAAGAGAAACTCAAACTGCATCAACAGAAAATTCAAGGAGAAAGACATCATAGTACTGGACACACTTTGATTGACAGGTGATCTCTGGGAAGTGCAGTGCAGAAACACCACAGCAATGAGCGCTGAGCACCAAAGAAAAAATTGAATCTTTAGGGTTACCACTTTAAAATGTGCCTAGCTATGGAAATATAGCTCCTTTGTGTGTCAATAGGGATAAATACTTCGCCATCATCATACTGAGGGGGAGACTGAACCCACCTGTGACACCTCCTATGTCCGCCAGCCTCTTGTCTCTAATGGGTTGGCTTAGAGGGAACTCGAGTTTTTCTCCCATCGCACCAATTCCCTCTCGATTAGTTGGAGTGGGGAGCCCAATTTTGCGCCGTTAACGGCAGCCGGTCTCACCTCTTGATTTTCCGCAATGCCTGCCTCTTTCTCCGCCTCCCCGGGGTTTGATTGCCGTTACAGCAGAGGTTGATGGGAGAAGAGGCCTCTTTGTGCCCTCTGCCCTCACTACTTTCTCCCTTTTCTCATCTCTATTTCTATTTCTTCTTCTTCTTCTGTATTTGTGCACATTCTGCTTCTGTCTTTCTCCCTCTGCCGGACTCTTGCTCAGTCTCCACTGGGCTTAGATCAATATATGGGGCCAGTTAGTGTGGTCCGCCTCTGATATGATGGATATGTTTGATTGATTACATATTGATGGTAGAATTGATCAATACTACACTGGCTGTCTATGGGAAGCCCTTAACCTGTGATTCTCATGCGCCGTTTTGATCAGATCCCAGATAAATATGCATGAATATGTTTATTATTTTTATAATTGTTATTAGTATTATCTTTATTCTGGGTTTCAATGGAGAGTTTTAGTGTCCCATGATGGTCTAAATGCTGTTTCAGAGGCTTTTCCGTCCTGACAAGAAGCAATTGGGAGAAGCAATTGGAATATTTTTGGAATTTTTTGGTCTGAAAATGGTCAGATTTATAAATGTCGGCACAGATTATCTACTATTGGCAACTTTGATCCAAAAATATTGGTATCAGCCCTCAAATACCTATATCAGTAAAGTCTCTCTCTCTCTCTCTCTCTCTCTCTCTCTCTCTGCCCAATCTCTCTGCATCAGTAAGTTAGCTGGAGTGAGACTCGTCACATCATCTCAGAGTTCAGGCCTCGGCTCAGAGATAAGGCCGGCTTCCAGCTGTAAGCCGCTGAGAAGGGCAGAGAGATGGCGACACACACACACACACACACACACACACACACACACACACACACACACACACACACACACATAAACAGACAATCACACACAAGGAGGACCGACGTGAACACTTGGGCTCACTCATCATTATCTGCCACGTGTCAGACACACCTTCTGGGTTGACACACACTCACACACACACACACACACACACACACACCCAGCTGCCCATCTGGCTCCAGCGAGATAGGGGCGCCGGCCAAGGTAGGAGTGTTGAGGGCAGCTCATGTCTGACAGATTAGCCAGGGTCTATTTCCTTGCCATGGAGTTTCGATTTTTGACGGCGCAGTCTGCCATCCCATAATGAAGTCTTTGAGCAGTGACTTAGCACCAAGGACAGGTGGGGGAGCAGAGCGGCCACCACTCATACTAATGACAGCTGGTCCAATATCAGGGACTGGACAGACTCTCAATGGGCTTACTCCATATGCTTTGGTATAAGACCGTCACATCGGTTTATTCTGCTGTTGCTGACAGGCCATTTTCACTCCCTTGTTTCGCTGCAACATGCACTCGCACTCCAAACACACACATACAAACACACACACACACACACATTTTCTGGGTCTTAGACAGGGGCATCGATTCACTGAACCTTAAGCTAAGGCAAAGTCCCTCCCTGCATCTATTCTCATTTGCCCCAAAAAATTCCAAACTTGCTTGTATCAGCTATATTTCTGGTGACAAAGTGACTGATGGCTGACACAATATTATTATTTGGTCTATGTGATAAATTAGTCGACGTAGGTCGCCAATGTAGCACTTTAGAGGGAACTTTGGTCCCTGATTTGACTTTTTCCTTGATTCCTTGATCCTTTCTCCCCATTATAATGATAAAAACCTACCAAGAGCAAGTTTCCCAGTGGTAATAAGTGTTGATTGGAGTGTCGTGTGTCCGCTAAGCTGTTATGGCTCTGGGGCGGCTGTGCAAAACTAGCAACAGTGTTAAATGAACTGTGATGAGTGTGGACTCATATAAACGTGGTGATTTTTGCACTTTGCGTTAAATTAACACGAACTTTGCTGTGTACAAAATCAAATTTAGGCTTTAGGCTAAGGTGTGGCAAGTGCTACACGTCGCATACCCAACGGAAACCCGTGGAGGGATTTGAGAAGCGAGCTTGGGAGGGAGAAGGAGAGAAAAAAAAGAAAGAGTGAAGGTGAAGAGAGAGAGAGAGAGAGAGAGATACTGGAGAATAGGCGCCCAGATGAGGGAGAAAAACGGAAAGGTACAGGGAAGCGGGCCGAGGCGGAATAGCAGCATGTGCGCGTCCGCGGCCGAGGCATCCATCACTTCCCTTTAACGACAGCGCTGAAGACGAACATTAGTCACGCTCGCCTTGGAACTCTGGCGAGGTGAACGCCGGCCGCCGCCGACACGACAGCATATGCCGGAGCCACCGACTTGTGTCACGTCAGTCTGCTTCGAAAAAAAAAGAAAAAAAAAAAAAAAGGAGGAAAAAAAAGAAAAAGCTCCTGTCTGACTGACACAGATGGTCAAAGTAAAAGACATTCTTCAATGTAGAAATGGTGCTTCTTACCTGTTGTGCGCAATAAAACATCACCATCTAGTGGAAAGGAGTGGGAACTGCAGCTCGGTTGCAGGTTGAATTTTGTGACTTCTCCAAATTCTACTGAGGTTAAAGTTAATGTCTGATCCCCTGTCAGAGTTATTATTATAACCAGAGTTTGATATAATAAACTCAGAATGAGGGGGTTGAATACTTAATGTTTGGTTAATGGCATGATATTAAATTGACTGATGTTTGCCTGACGGTTGTATTGCAAGAAAAGTGTATTGATGCTTCTGATGGGATTATAATCTCTTTGTGATGCGTCTCAATGCATTTAATAGCATCTGTGTGTTTGATATACAGAGTCTAGGCCAGGCATTTATAAATGCACAGTGATGTAACTGTTCTTGTGAGCACTTGCGTACAGATCTGGCTCAGATGTCAGAGGAGGTGTTATATGTCAGAATGGATGAATGGATGAATGGATGAATGATGAATGGATGAGTCGGATTGGATTCAATCTGAAAATTCAAGATTCAGATTAGGATGCCACTGATCCAAGGGGAAGGGGTGGACTTTGAGTTATGAAGGGCTTTATATAGGACCAAGAATTTGTGATGTAACTAGTGAGGATGTGGGGAAAAGACATCTTGAATATAAAATTAATGTTTATAACTTATTACATGAAAAAAACCTTCAAAACAAAGTCTACTCTATACACACTGCAGGACCAGCTCACATAAATTATGAACATTTATGAATGAACATTTTGAATTATCTCTGCCATCCAATGAGACTTTGAATTTGTCTTTAAGTTGTTACACGTTGTATACTTGTGCAGATAAGTGAATAAAAGTACAAACTGCAATATACTTTTTCATCTAGTTCACTCATGTCCCTCTGGCCTAACAACATGTACCATTAGGATAGAGGTCTATTTAAAGACTGCAAATCTGGATTCTGTAATTTGATTTTGTGGCATCTGGATCAGAATATTATCTGATAATGT
This sequence comes from Centroberyx affinis, assembly GCF_046629955.1. Classification (NCBI taxonomy): domain Eukaryota; kingdom Metazoa; phylum Chordata; class Actinopteri; order Beryciformes; family Berycidae; genus Centroberyx; species Centroberyx affinis. The sequence continues at coordinate 58,406 of NW_027282685.1, forward strand.
TTTGGAAAAACTGATTCAGAATCATCAGATTGCAAAAATAGGGGGTTAGAAAATTTGTGTCATCCTGTTCCAGATTAAAAACGGAGGAGGATCAACAGTATCATTGTGAAGAAAATTGATTAAAAAATTAATTAAATTAAAAATTGTCTGTGTGTGTGTGTGTGTGTGTGTGTATGCAGTGTGTTTGGCCACATTAGCTACAGGTCTGACTGGGAGCTGGTCAAGGTAGACTTCAGACAGTCCTTCCCCCGTCAGTGCACCGAGTCCGACTACGACTCCTGGAAACTCACAGACTTGCAGGTAACACACACACACACACACACACACACACACACACACACACACACATTTAACGTCCCGTGGCAAGTAGCATCCCAAATACTCGCTCCTTGTTGGTCGGCCTCAGGGGGAGAAGTGCATTATGGGCCAGGAGCGGAGTTTCAGGAAGAGGAAGGACATGGCGTTCTGTATCAAAGGGAAGAGCTACACCTCCGCCATCACCGCCAAGCCCTGCCAGTGCAGCGAGAGAGACTTCAACTGGTGAGCTGCACCACAAACACAATGAGCACACAGGATTAGACAACTCTTTACAATCAATAGATTAGATTAGATTAGATTAGATTAGGTTAGATTTAGGTTAGATTAGATTAGGTTAGGTGTGATTAGGTTAGGTTAGGTTAGATTTGGTTAGATTAGATTAGATTAGGTTATATTAGATTAGATTAGATTAGATTAGATTAGATTAGATTTGGTTAGGTTAGGTTAGGTGTTCTTAGGTTAGATTAGATTCAGTTAGATTAGATTAGGTTAGATTCGGTTAGATTAGGTTAGATTAGATTAGGTTAGATTAGATTAGATTAGATTAGATTAGATTAGGTTAGGTTAGATTAGATTGGGTGTGGTTAAATTAGGTTAGGTTAGGTTAGATTAGGTTAGATTATATTAGATTATATTAGATTAGTTTAAATTAGGATAGATTAGGTGTAGTTAGGTTAGTTTAGATTAGGTTAGATTAGATTAGGTTAGGTTAGGTTAGGCTAGGTTAGGTGTAGTTAGGTTAGTTTAGGTTAGATTAGATTAGATTAGATTAGGGTTAGGTTAGATTAGATTAGGTTAGAGTATATTAGGTTAGTATAGATTAGGTTAAATAACATTACATTACATTAGATGAAACTCATTGTAGTAGTAAATATTAGGATACAGCAAAGAAAATTTAGGAAATCAACATTAACAGAGGTGGGCAGTATTAAACATAACGCAACCAACAATTTCAACACTAGAACACATTAAAAAAAAATTAAGAATGAAAAGTAGTAAAATATATGAATTAAAACATGTATACAAAATATACAAAACATGTATAAAGCAGTATGAATGAAAAATGTGCACAATATGAAAATGTATGCAATATGAAAGAACATGCAAACTATTCACATGATGCAATATATTCAGTTTATACATGTGGATACTGTAACAGTTATGCAGAACATGAGAATTACATGTTTGTGTGTGTGTGTGTGTGTGTATGTGTGTGTGTGTGTGTGTGTGTAGTGACTACGGTTTTGAGCGTTCCCAGACTCTGAAGACGGAGGGAGATCGTTGCTTCGCCGACTTCTGGCACGATCCAGACTCGCCGCCCGACGACTGCCATCTAGGACACACCTACGAGTCCAGCACCGGGTGAGACACACACACACACACACAAACACACACACACACACCAAGGTATCAGAGGGTCCTCAAAAACTCTGAAAAAGTCAATATTTTAGTTGTTAAAATGTTTTCAAATGTCTTAAATAAAGTAAATAACTTTAACACACCCATGCTCTGACACCGGTACGGTCCTCTGCTGTGTTCCAGGTACAGGAAGGTGGTGTCTAACGTGTGTGAAGGGGGGTTAAACAAGCAGCAGAGTGCCAAACAGCACACCTGCCCTCTGCTGCCCCCTAGAGGCCTGCAGGTGGGCATCAAGGGGCAGATGCTGGCCGTGGAGCCAGGCGATGACATCACATTCATCGTCCACCAGGAGCAGGTAGGGTCTGCGTTACATGAAAGATTTAGCAGGTGTGTGGAAAGGCTGTGGTCTTGTGTGTGTGTGTGTGTGTGTGTGTGTGTGTGTGTGTGTGTGTGTGCCTACATGAATGTACTGTAAAAGAGACATGTGTGATGTTGTACACTGTCAGATGGAACAATATTATATCTTTCAGTTAAACTAAGATGCCCCTCATTTGGGAAATAATGGCAGATACTCTTCTTAGATGAGATGACATATTTTTTGTATTTTCTATTTTTCTTTTTATTTATTGTCATATTTATTGATTTTTTTTTTCCTGTTCTTTTTGTTACTTTGTGTGCATTTTGGGGGTTGGGGGTGGGAGTAATTGAACAACAAAAAAAATGGGAAAAATGTGAATATCTTGCTTTGTGTATTTGTAATTGTTCTTTGATTTATATTTTTTTATCAAATTAAAAACTTGTGAAAAAAAAATCACTCTAAATGGTGTAAAAGTCAACATTGTGAAAGTGGATTACTAGTGTAAATTAGTTATATGATACAAATTTCAAACTGCACCTCTACAATCTTCAACCTGTCAACCCTTTACAAAATGGATTGCTCTAAATTAAAACAAATGAAGATACTTTTTAAGGTTTCATAGGTAACTCCAGTTCAAGACTCCAAATTAAATCCTGTGTTATTTTATGTTTGAATGTTATTTATTTTCAGCACCTACAGCATTTCAACTGTAAACTGAGTGGGGGGTTCAAGATGTTTTAGAGTTTTGTTTTTTATTCCTTGTTTTTCTCTCCGTGTATCATTTTTTGTCACTACTGTTGTTTTTTCTATCACCCAAATGTCCCTCTTTAGGGATAAGAAACATGGATTTGACTTGAACCTGCTGAAAACCGTGCTTCCTTCCCACCAGGGTGACACCAGCAGCACCAAGTACCAGGTGGACCTCGGGGACGGGGTCCGGGCCATCTACCAGAACCTGACGGTGACCGATGAGCCCATCCAGCATCGCTACGAACACCCGGGCGTCTACAAGGTCACGGTGAAGGCCGAGAACGCGGCGGGACACGACGAGGCCACCATGTACATCCAGGTCACAGGTCGGCCTCACAGACACCGCAATCACAGAAACGGTTAAAGCTGCACTGGGCGAGTTCACACTTTGGCGGCCCCAAGTGGCAGCGAGAGGGAACAGCTGAAAGTTTGAAGTACTTCATTACCCATAAATCATGTAATCTCATGACATGACATCAGTAAACTGCGCACTCCTCGGACTTAAATTTCCTCATGAGAAGAGAAGATAAATGTCCTCTTCTGAGTAGGTAGAGGTGGTAGGGGTTGAGATGGTGAATAAAAAAAAGTCTTTTGGCAGTAGGGTCAGCCATCATTGGTAAGTCCAGCTTTCTCTAGATGGAGGATTTGCTCTCTGCCGTTTGGGACGAAGTTGTAGTTTTTAAGTTTAGCTTTTAAGTTTCAATGCAACTCTTTTGATTCGTCAGTCCTGGAGAAGCTTTCCCACCAGTGTCCATACCCAGCACCAGAATTTCATTTGGGCAAATTGGGTCAACTAGTTCATGGGGATGGGACTTATCTGTTGAAGCCTCACTTTGTGATTTAGGCTGGTAAGACGGGTGGATTTTTACATGAAAAATCTTGCCTAGTGCGGCTTTAAAACTCAAAGCGCTGGTTTCTCTTGGTAGGGTTAAACTGATAATGATGGATCTTGCGGCAGACTCCATAAGGAGTTGTGTCTCTTTTGTTTAGTCAAGGTTAAATTAAGTTTGGGCCTTTGATGTTGGACTAGTGTCTTTTGGAGCTTACATGGAAAAGTTTACTTCTTCTGTGCAACTTTGACTGTATTTTGACTTTATACATTGTTGTATGCAGTGTGAGGACATAAACAGGACAAAAACCTATCAACTCCTTTTAGTTGTTAAAACTAATTTTTTACTTTTTTTACTCCAGCTCCTCTACAGGAAGTGCACTTGGAAGTAGTTCCCATTGCTGCGAGAAACCAGGAGGTCAATCTGACAGCCATAGTTCTTCCCACTGAGGCCAACCTGACCATCTTCTACTGGTGGATAGGAGACAACCTGCAGGTAATGAAGACATTACAAGCTACAGTATATATGTCATGTTAACGTTAAAGAGTAGCTGAACCCCAAAACCAAATCTATGGTGAAGCCTGACATCTAATGGTGAAAAGTAGGGTACTGCACAGGCAATCTGCTATTGGCTGATCTTTGGTCCCAGGTGATGTCACCACCTCTTTAACCAAATCAAAAATACAGAAATAAAAAAGTGTCTGAAAAGTCTGGAATCACAGGGAAAATCACCCAATGTTCTAAAGTCACACTGATATGAAAAAACGTATTTTCTAACCATCATACCATACACCTATTTGGCAAGATTTTCTTTTTTTTTATTTTGGTATCAAAATCTCATTACTTTTACTTCCTGGAAAACAGAAAATATTTGATGGTGACCTCATCATGTACCAGGAGGTTTAAATAACAAATTCCAACTAATAGTCCCACCCCTCCGATCACATAAAACTGCCTTTCTCTCCCTAACTGATTTAGTGGTTTCAGCAGGAAATACATCACATTAAGGAGGTAAGATGCTCTCAAAATCCTCTTTCATTGTGACTTCAAAAAGATCACCGCCAACTTTCAGGCAGGTTTTCAAACAGAATATAATGTTTCTGTGCATTTGCAAAGCATACTAGTGCAGTACTAAGGTACTATAGCACTACATGACCACTTCTAGACACGTTTGGAAATGGAATATTATGTGTCTTTGTATCCAATAAAACATATGCACTACACTACTACTACTGCACTACTAATGCAGTACTACTATAGTACTACTACAGTACAAACAGAATTCCAGGTTTCCTTGTGTCTGGCAAAGCAAATCAGGATCAGCAGTTGAGCAGGCGTCAGGAATTCGCTGCTGTAGATGCTGCTCATTTTGGATTTTGTCCCTATGATTCCAAACTTTTCAGACACCCTGTATATAGATTTGTGTATATAGATTTGAGCTAACCAACTACCAACTTGTTGTGACGTTCCCCTGCAGCCTCAGCTGACCCTGCAGAACAGCCTCCTGACTCGATTCCCAGAGACCGGAGAAGTTTCGGTCACCGTCCAGGCTTCCAATGGACGGTCCATGGTGCAGGACACCAAGACCGTGCGGGTGTACGGTAAGACGAGATACGATGAAACTTCAGTGATGAAAATGAGTCGGTGCAGCAGCAAATATTAATAAGATACAGCAAAGAAAAATAGAGTTTGAATCAGAATAGGGCAGATGGGGAGTATCTAATGTAACTGATAATAACCACATTGGAACGCAATAAGTGGAAATATAAGAATGAAGAGTGAAATATCGATGGAAAACGAAATAAACAAAATAAGTGCAGTAGTGCGGAAGAAACAAATGAGGAATATGCACAAAATGAAAATCTACCAAAAAAAACCCTTTATGAAAATAAATACAAAATATTTAAAAACAGCTTTAATAAATATTCCTCATCTGTGACTCATTTAGACAAAGCAGAGGCAAATGTGCAACTCTGACATTTTTCCACCGCTGCCCACAAACTATTCCATGAGCTCATTTGTTGTTTTGTAACTGTGTCATAGAATGGCTTATGTCAGATTTTCTTTTTTTTATTTTAAGAGATGTGCTTGATTTATTTATGAGCTGCAAGCTTTTGTATCTTGAGAGCACATTAGTGTAGCTAGTGTATGATGCAGAAGGAGTAGGTTATTGTGAGGTTTTTTTTTTATACGCCAGATAGAGGATCATGTTGATGCCCGATCCTGGCTGGACCTGATGGGTGTGCGTTTCTTGGGGTTTGTGTCTGACTCCAGTTCAAAAATTCTGTTGAAAAATAGTCTTACTTGCAATTTATCATTAGGAAATTATAAGCGGTTTCAGGCTTTAGTTTAGGTTTTGAGTCAAAGAAAGCTATTCCCCTTGGAGCAGCATGGTCTGGGTTGTACACATTTTTCAGGTTAATTTTGGTCAAATGTTCAGGCTTTAGTCAAGCTCATATCCAAATGGTTTTGTGTACACATTACTGTGCATATCTTTGTATATGCCGATACATATTCTGTACACATCTGTATGTACCAGTAAGACTGATTGTCCCCCACCAAAGGGGAGACTATGGATCGGTCTCCGTCCGTTAGTTCGTTAGTTTGTTAGTCACACTTTAACATTGACATTGTGCCGCTAGGGGGTGGCATTGACAATGAATGGGGACTCAGTGGTAAAGCAGGTCATACAGTTAAAGTTACCATACAATGTGGGGGACAGTGAATGGGGACTCAGTGGTAAAGCAATACAGTTAAAGTTATCATAGGTAACATAATAGTCTACACATGCTACACACTTGGAGACATCAGACTGGGTTGATGTGTTGAAGTGAGAGTCAATGGAGAATTTTTGGGCAAACCTCTAACCACAAGACACTGTAGTTATTGTACAGTTGTTGGACTGTTGTACTGTTATTGCACTCATCACTGCACTACCACTGTGCCTCAGTGTTGACTACTTATATCATATTACCACTTACCTACTGTGCAATACCATATATCACTTATCATTTAGCATTTATATTATTCATAACACTCACACTCCTGGTGTTGTATGTTATATTGTATATTGTGTTATAAATTGTATTGTAGTGTACATTGTGTAATGTACTTAATGTATTTATTGTGTATTGTAGTTCTTAGATTTTGTACTGTATTGAGTAAAAACAGGACAATTACAGTTACTACATTTCAAACTTGTAAGCCTAATTCTGAGGAGAGTAGGCAACAGAAATATATGGTCAATCTGTCCTTTCATTGTCCCATATGAAAATAAATACAATTTCACTCATATTTCAAGTACACTCAGCAATCACTGACTGACCCAAGGGTGGAACTACATCACTGGTGGGGGACAACATGTTTACTGTTTGCTTGTTTCTTTATGCTCCCTCCATCTGTAGACATTACAACAATTCACATTTGCCCGTTCAGCACACATTTTTGTACGCATGTTCCTCCATCTGTAAATCTTATAATGTGAGCAGTTTGTAATGCATATCTGCGCATCCAGACAAATTTCTGTGTTTTTGTTCCCCCAGATAACTTCCAGGTCATCCCACTGAGCTTCAGCCAGAACCTGGACCGTTTCAACCCCAACATCCCAGAGTGGAGAGAGGACATCGGTCAGGTGGTCACCAAAATACTGGCTAAGGTAGGAGTTGACAGGGATGTTAAATGCTGCCTTCAGGGTCTCCTCGTAAGCTCCGACGTCTGATCTCGGAAGCCTTCATTGCGGCTCGTCACACATTCAAGTTCTTTTGGTTGGAATTAATAAGTAAATGCCCCAGTAAAAATTCTTGTTTTGGTGGCTGTTGTTTTATATTCAAATGTAGCGGTGCAGAGATACTTGTACTAAATGCACAAAATGAAAATCAGGCAGGTAACTGATGATTCATTTATTAGCCAAAAGTTCTTGGATATACAGAAAAATGCATGGCAACTAAAAGTGAAAATACAGTAGAAACCAAACAGTCACATAAGAAGTCACTTTTTACTTCAGTTGTTGATGTGGTTGCCAGACTCTCTGCCCCCAAAACGTCACATCAGTTCACACTTTCTAGGTCAGATTTCCCACTTTGGGTCGTACATGTGTGCTTCAGTCATAATTCCAGTATTTCAGACAGCACTTGAAGGCAGCAAAAGACACAATCTGTAATTTCCTCCACCAAAGAAGTTCTGTTTTGGCCCCTGTTAGTTTGTCTGTCTGTCTGTCAGCAGGATATCTCAAAAACTTATGAATGAGTTTACATTAAATTTGTTGGACAGATTGGGATTAGGCCAAAGAACAATTGATTTGATTTTGGTGGTGATCCAGCTCAACGCTGAATCACCCCACTAATGGCTTTGTTTATGCTTTAAGACATATTTCATGCTCAGATTGACACTTTGATTGAGCCTTGTATACAAAGGCTGACAATATGTGATCGCTAAACTGAAGTATTGCAGGTATTTTGAGGGTGTGAAAGGTTTGTGAATGTTTGTAAAATATTGAGTTGAGTCAAAAGAACTTGTACAAGTGTACAATTTGGCTTTATTTGGTTGAACGAATGCTGGATTCATGCGTTTGTATAACAAAAAGTGTGTGTCTAGGTATTTCTAATGCATCCAATATTACATCAAAGATCAGAGGCAACACGAAATGTCCATAATGGCTACTTGTGTTTTCATTTGGGCAAAAGCTTCTACCAAATGGCCTGTATATTTAGGGTTGCACATCTACTGATCCACATTAAAATTATTCAAATCGACTACACCTTTCACAGTGTCCAATCCCGAAATTAATCACACCATATAATCTAATAAATCACTTTGCAGTTCCACTATGAGAGAGCTTTGTTGTAGTAATAATAATAATAATAAACTTTATTTATATAGCACTATAAGCAGAGTTTACAACTGGCTTTACAAGAAGGCATAAAAACAAGAATAATGATATAAATAATGAGATAAAAATAAGAAGTACATTGGTTGGAAAAATTACGGCCAAGTCTATAAAAATGTGTTTTAAAGGTCCCATATCATGTAAAACAGGATTCCCCTTGCCTCTGTGATGATAAAGTTGGATGGTCTATCTAAACATGGTGAAAGTATCATAACACACGGTCGCCAACTAAATCCACACAATCCATATTAGAAAAGCGAGCCTCTAAACGAGCCATTTGGACTTCCGCAACTTTGTGGCGTCACAAAGGTTCGCTCATTATCATTTTTTTAAGAAATAATAGACTAACAAAGTTTTTTTTTCAAAGCGGTTGAGCGGTTGTCATTGTTTATTACCGGAGAGTTTTCCCTACCTGTAGCTGCCGGGCCGCAGCGTCTCACGTTTCACTCTTGAAACGGTTAGCCAATCAGAACAGAGGGGTCGTTAATATTAATGAGGCTTAAAAACACAGCGACAGAAACAGCCTGTTCTTGGTAAGGCTCAGAGAGATGCAGGAAAATGAATGCGTACAAATGGATTGAGTGTGTTTTTGGTACATGACACCACACACCCAGCTTTGAATGGACCTCAAGACACAAAATAAGACACTGGAAAGTGGAGAATATGGGACCTTTAAGAAGATATTTAAAAGATGCTGCTGGATTAGTGACATTCAATATAATGAATAACTGAGATGTCATGTTGCTGACCTTTGACCTTTTGGTCCCAGATCACAGGCGTCCCCCAGGAGTCCCTGGTTACGATGGTGAAGCCGGGCCTCCCCACCACCGCCGACCTGTACGTTCTCCCGCTGGAGAGCAAACCAGCCAAGCGGAGCGTGTTTGTGGACAAGGTGAAGACACACACACACACACACACACACACACATACAAAGATGGACAAAGACATGTACAGTATAGAGAGTACTATACTATTATTACACTACTATTAGTATTATATTAGTATAGCTTATTTTTGCACTGTATGCCATATACTGCATACCTCTAAATCGGCACTGTCGCACTGGATGTTATGTGTGTTTTTTTTCTTTCTTTTTTTTCTTTCTTGTTAATTGATAATTGTTTCTTGTAAATTGTACTACTCCACGTGCCTCTGCAATTGCCCCTCGGGGACAAATAAAGTGAATTGAATTGAATTGAATAGTATATAAGGGCCAACATGAAGAGCTTTGTTCCGAAATGAGTTATTCACCTTTAAAAAATGTCCTACCTACTAAAGCACTAAATTAAAATAATGATGTTTATTGTTTCACCTTAAATTCTTGTTTAACATACAAATTAACACTTTTACTCACTGGATCCTCTATATTTTTGAGATATTGAATGATGAGCTTCAGGTATTGTTTTTTTTTTTTTTCAAAATGAGTATATAGCGTTTTGGAAATGAACTCGTTGAAAGAGACAGAAGGACAGATCAAGATTGTCTCTCATGCCTCATTTTCTAAAACTTTTTTTTTTTGGGGGTTTTTTGGTGAATATTTTCTTTTTGTCCACAGCGTATTCCAGCCATCATGGCGGCCTTCAACGACAACAACGTCAGCTTTGTGGTACGAGGAGGTCTGCAAGTGCTGGTGACGCTGGCCGACCCGAACGCAGGTACATTCTCATGGAGTTTTTAACCATGTGCCTTGACAGTATTTCGCATATGGAATGAGTAAGGATGGGACGATACGCTTATCTCACGATACAATTCGCAATATGGAGATCACGATTCGATACAACCACGATACGATGTAATAAATAAAAGTTCAACAACGGCAAAGTCTGACTGTGCAGAATTCAGTTTTTTTTTCTGAGCCGCAAAGCTTTCTAGCGATGGCGTTGGCTCGCTAGAATGTAAACAATTTAAAAATGTCAGTACAAAGTAAAAAAGCTTGTGAAATTGTGATTTTTCCGCCCCGCGATACGTATTGCCACATTTTTGTATCGCAATATATTGAGTTTCGATATATCGTCCCATCTCTATGAATAAGTAACTGACAGTTTTGCATTTTCTTCACTAAAAGTATGTGATGTTTTAAATCCGAATGGATAATCGCATGTTATTGATCTATTTCCAAGGGCTAGGTCTAGTTGCTAATGACACGGCAGCGAGAGCGACAGAGACCGGTGCGTTCACGAACCATACGACTGCAGCTTACTGTATGGATGCACTTCACCTTGTTAATACTGCACCCTATGCTAGCTTTTAGTCCTGTGCCTTTTTCCCAATGCTATCCAAATCTGAGTCCAAAGTCTTGTGCCGTCCTGTGCTTCCTCCTCCGCCTGACTCTCCTTCGGCGAACCCGAAATGATGGCGCGCTCTGCGGAGGAGAGACTTCTGCAGCTTCTTCAGAAAAGCTTTTAGCTCCGTCGGATGCTTTGAAGCTCTTCGTCTATCGTTCCTAGCGCTACCCGCAACGCTCTTTCCTTCGGTTTTTGTCAGGGGATCTCTTTTCCTTCTTCACTATACTTCCTGGATTTTCGCTGAATGTGTTGTGCAATGCTAATTCAATGATTATCATGCAGAGGTAGCGCTTGGTTGCCTGAGTTCTTGGCTCTGTTGTGTTTCTGGTAGTGTTATATTCGCAGCTGCCTAGCAAAATTTGTGTCAAAGTTGTGTTGTGACTGTGCATACGCATTGCGTTTTTCTGCATATGTGTATTTATATATCCTTTCCTTATGTGTGTGTGTGTGTGTGTGTGTGTGAATATATCCTCTCCCCAGGCTACCATGGAGGTGCTGGAGGTCCGGGTGTTTGGGCTCTGGCCGTCATTTTCCTAATCAGCATCCTCGCCACCGGATCCTTCATCCTCTACAAGTTCAAAAGGTGGGCGCCATGATAAAGACCTCTGGCATGTCTGTGAATCTTTAATGAACCCTTACAGAGAAGGCCGTGATCACATAGGACGCTTTTTTTTAACATGAGCGGCGCCTTTTTTTCACTTATTGTCAGTGGTTTGGCTGCGGCAGGCTTGCTTATCCTCTAAACCAGTGATTCTCAACCTTTTTCATATTAAGGACCCCTAATTTAGTCCACATTAGGGCCATGGACCCCCATTTGATAAGATTTTGTCTCTCTGACCCAAATCTGAGAATATTTTTATTGTTAAATATGATTTCGTTCCATCACTATCTGTATTGTAGGTAGAGAGATAACAGTGAAAGTATGATCAAAACAGTCATTCTTCTACATTCTCTAATTGTGTTAACTTCTTGTAAATTAAGTAATGGTGAAGTTTAACAATTCATCAATTTGCTGGGGACCCCCTGGAACCCCTTCAAGGACCCCTGGTGGTCCCAGGACCCCACTTTGAGAACCACTGCTCTAAACTATGCGCCTCGCGTTCGGAGCGCGTTGCCCTGGACTCCGAGTTAAGCATGTCTCAACTTTAGCCGCATTAGCCTACATCAAAGTGAAAATAGCCCTGGAAACAGGTGCTGTCTTGGCAGAGCTCAGTTTCAGAATGGACTCCTCATTCTCTTCTTCAAGAGCAAGCAGATCAGTCACTAACTTTCTCTTGTCGATTTGTATTTTCAACAACGTTATCCCATTTCTTACTCCAGGTTAGCAAGCTAACGCTAATTAGTTAGCTTGCAAGTTATCACAACCAGAATGATGTAACGCTCCTTGCTCTCCTGTCTGATCACGGCCTAAAATGGAACTGGTAGCATTATTTTGCAGTCTTTATTAGAATGTAAGCGGTTAACTAGGGTTAGACCGATATATCAGCTTGCAAATATATTGGGCTGATATTGGGCTTTTATTAAAAATCGGCCTGTCAATGTCATCTACCTCTGATATGATAGAGGTTCCTCCCTGATCCTGAGGAACAGCTAACCTACCAAGAAGAATTTCATCAGTATGGGTTTCAATGGTACGGAAGCGTAATGCATTCACTTGAGAAAAAAAAATTGCCCCGTTTTTCTGTATTAATGAGATAATTATCTCAGAAAAACAGAGTAGATTTTTATTTTTTTTTAAATGCTCTGTTTTTCTGAATTAACAAGATAAATATCTCAGAATTCTGAGAAAAGTTTTCATGGAAAAAAAATAATTATGCTCTGTTTTTCTGAGATAATTATCTCGTTAATTCAGAAAAACAGCATTTAAAAAAAAAAAAAGAAATTCTGCTGTTTTTCTCAGATAATTATCTTGTTAATTCAGAAAAACAGAGCATTTGCTGTTTTTCTGAATTAACAAGATTATCTCAGAAAAACAGAGCAGAATTTCTTTTTTTTTCCATGAAAACTTTTCTCAGAATTCTGAGATAATTATCTCGTTATTCAGAAAAAGTGAAAGCATTACGCTTCCGTACAATGGAGAGTTGTCCAAATGCTGTTTCATTTTGGCATGAAATTGGTCAAACTGAAAGATATTGAATATCGGGACAAAATATCATATCCGTATCGGCACACAAAAAGCTATATCGGTCTAATCCTGCTGTTACTTTGCAAACTAGAATATGTTTAAATATTGTGATGGTGCAGTCAGTAGCACTACCCATCCAATGCATGAACACAATATGTAACTGCACTCTAGTTTTTATATGGGTGACTTGCATGGTAAATATCAGTTGATCAATATACTGTCTCCGTGTGTGATAACTTGTGTAACTGCATGCTCTCTCCTCACGCCCGTAAAACACCGACAGCACCTCCCCGCATCCCGAACACAAAACGCCCCCACAACAAAAAAAAACAAACATGTCACTCAAATGAGAAACAGTGCGAAAACACGGCCCGGTCTTACGAAAACAACAAACGCCGCAGTCCTCGGCTTAGGACTGAGGACGCCTATCCCCCGCTGTTTTTCAGGAAGCTGCCGGGCAGCCGCAACGTCTACGCCCAGATGCACAACGAGAAGGAGCAGGAGATGACCAGCCCCGTCAACCACAGCGAGGACACCCAGCACATCATCCAGGGCGAGGAGTTCATCGACGACGACCTGGACTCGCAGACTCTAGGTAACGCAGGAGGTAGCCCCGCCTTCCGTTCCCTTATCAGGACTACCACTAACCACTGCTACTAAAAACCCAAGCCACTAACACCAGCAGCTAACACACACCAAGGTACTGGAGGAGTTTGTGTTTTTTCAGTCTTTATTAGTCTTGGTATTAGTAAGGCCTCGAAGTTTGGTGTTTAAATTAAGGGTAACGCTTTACTTTAAATGTCGGTCACTAGGCATTGTATGGTCATTATAATGGAGCATTGTATTTGCACACTTTCTATGAAGCCAGTGTCTATAATACATTATAATCATACTTATAACACATTATAATGCCATCTTAATGCATTATAAGTATAGTTATAATCATGCATAGACAGTTGTAATGTTTTATAACATTATAAACACATTACTTACAATCTGTTATAAAGCTTTTTCATTACCACTTAAATGAAAAAGCTTTAACAGATTATGATTAATGTTATAAAACATTATAACTGTCTATGCATGATTATAACTATACTTATAATGCATTATGATGGCATTATAATGTGTTATAAGTATGATTATAATTCATTATAGACACGGGCTTCATAGAAAGTGTTACCGAAAATATCATATCAGGCTGTTTATAAGTTTATAATTTATTTATCAGCCATCATAAGCACATTATAATAACATCACAATCATGTCAGAAAACTGCAATTCCTTTACTGTGCCATCTCATAATATGATTTTCTGATGTGATTATGATGTCTTAATTATGTGCTTATAGAGGCTTATAATGCTTAACATACCAAATAAATATATAGTATGGTAATTATATATCTTATAAGGGATCACTGTGTCATATGATATTCATAATACATTATGATATGACATTTTCTGATGTGATTATGATGTGATTATAATGTTCATATGATGGCTATAAAATGCCTTATGATCAGGGATGTAGTGGAAAGTAAACGTTCCTGAACTCAATTTAACAACTTTTTACACAGTTTTTTAACACAGTTAACCACCTTTTTAGGATGATATTAAGTCTTTATACAAAAACTTGTACACGTCATAGTAAGTAATATGAGATTTATGTAAGTTAAAGGTTTTATGGAGAAAAGGACAAAATGATTGTGTTTAAATGGTTGCTTTTTGACAATCACAGACTGGAGGTCATACTTTAAGTGTACCCACCCTTTTATTTACCACTACATCACTGGTTATGACCAACATTTAAAGTGTTACCAAAACAGTCATGCATGATTGTATAACTGATATATACTGTATATATAACTGATATATATATCTACGATAGCGAAAACCAATGATACAAAGTGCTATAAACCAAAACTTTACATGATTTAGACGCCATTGCTCATTTCCTCGCCTGTATCCTCAACCTGTGTTCCTCTGCCTCCCCCCCACTCTTGTTGCCAGGCAACCATTCAGGCGTGGTCCTGAGCATCAACTCCAGAGAGCTACACAGTTACCTGACCAGCTGATGGCTGCCGCGGCAACGCTAACGAGCTAGCCTAGCCTAGCCTGGCCTAGCCTAGCCTGGCTTAGCCTAGCAGGCTAACGAGCACAGGGACTCCACTCTGCCTTCCTCCTCCTCCTCCTCCCCCTCCTCCACTCTAACATCAACCCCCATGTCATCCCAAGGAGGAGAGGGGGCGACCTCCCTCTATCTCCTCCACATTCTTTCTCCTCCTCGGACTCTTCACCTCTACTCCACGGCCTCCTCGACTGGCCCGTGCACCTCCGTCCCGTCCTTCCTCCTTCCCCTCCGCCTCTCTCTCTTCCTCACCTGGGTGGGTGGGTGGGGTGTATTTTTACATCATTTTGTTGCGTTGTGTCGTTGCTAATACCCCCCCCCCCCCCACCCAACACCCTCACCCACAACCCGCCCCACCCCCCTCGGAGACCCGGACAGAAAGACACCCGGTGAGGATGGAGGTCCTGAAAGCGTCGCAACAAGAACAACTCACTAATCTGTTATATTTTGGGGTTTTTTTGTTTTATTTTTGGGGGGGTTGAATAATCTGTGTATACTTTGTCTGCTGTCGCTCATGAATCCACACACACACACACACACACACACATCCCCCAGCGTCCCTTGCAACAATAGTTTCCAAATCATATTCGCAAGCAGAGGGTACAGGGGGTTTGAATTGTGACCAAAAGGCCATAGCCACACAAGCTGTTTAGTGGCCAAAGACCAGCGTGTGCTAGGCTGATTTTCAATGGTAGGCACTGAGGGCAGCGTGTATTTAGGCTGAACCCACCCACCCCCCCATTTACAATATTGTTTTAGGCTCCCAAAATTACTAGACACTCTCACTCTTCAAAGGCAATAATATTCTTTCCAAGGAGAGAAGGATGAGATGAACCCTTGTGCGGCTTATGAAGAGTGTACGCATGCAAACACAAGAGGGTGGTGTTGCACTTTCTTTAATTCCCACACACACAAGGTAACTTGGAGAGCTGAGCTTACAACATGTCTTTCAGTATTCAGAATGATCCCATTAACTTCAGATACTTCACAGCTTCTTTGTGTTTCTGTGTTTTGTTGAGCAGTGACACATCTACAGTAGTTTGGCGTGTGATGTTCAAAATCACCACCACCTTCGTAGGAGCTCATTGTCTGTCCCATGGTGCCTCAAATAGCAGATTGGAATCTGCTCAAGGACATTACCTGTTCTTGTATTTATTTATTACTACACAGTAACAGTGCACCCCCCTTCCTCCTCCCCACACTCTCTGGGTCAGAGGTCAAAGTGGACTCGTTCCCCTGGAGACAAAAGGTCGTCGTCATGGAGGAAAGATGTAGTCGATATTTTACTGTATAAGCCTATATTAGGCATAGCCAGCGGTGGAATCATGTCTCCATAAAGATTTGGTTTGTTGTATGTAAATGTGTAAATATGAACAATCTCCACCTTGTACATAACCCCCTTGACATGAGTGTGAGTATTTTACACTAATACCAAAATACACAGCATTTTCTTTTTTTTTTTTGGAGTGGCCCTTCACTGAATTCCCTGAATTTGAGAATTGCAAATTCTCACCGTAAGATGACACAGTTTCCTCAATGCCATTGCCTGCTTCACTTTCATAATTTTTTCAATATTTTCAGTGTAATCTCATAAGCAACCTTCTTAGACAAGATGATTTTATGGTCTTCATTGTTAACTGGAAAAAATTTAATTGTCTTATCTACGATATTCACATTTACACACAGTGACGACTACATATATGGATATTTTTGATACACTTGTATGTCAATTTTTGTCATTTTTCTCTGTACTTGTAAACATTGGTCAGTGTTTTTATTGCCTTTTGCTGAGTTTTTTGGTTTGACTGCACTAATGATGTAAGCAGTGCTGTCTTGAAGGTATAATATATATTGGACAGCAACTGAACAAGTCTATAGACTCTGAACTAAAGACCTTTAGGGACTACAGAGGTCACTGAAGAGCATAGACTTCAATCAATGCTACTGTTATTGGCAAGATCACCATTTGGTTGGTCTTGTATTTGATACAAGCAAACAGCAGATGGCACTCATCCATTCTGATTCACATGTTCACACTCATCTTTTGTACATATTCTGCTCATGTTCAGTGTGTTCTTAGTTTTCTAGTGATGTGTCGTCTTTTTATCATGTTCCCCTTTAACAAAGGGGAAAGTGGGAATTTCAGTAGTCCAATATATTCATGAAGGACTTTCACAACTGATGGCACAGACCATGTGAATTTGACCACACTGTTAGATTTGTTTTCCTCTTTTGGCTGGTTTGTTTGTTGTATTGATTTTGGTATAAAAAAAAAATGTTAAAGCATCCTCATCAGGAAGCATAGTGCACTTAACCTGCATCCTGGAATAAATCACTCCCATAACTGTATGTTTATTGTTGTTTTTATATTTATATAAATTTCATTTGAGTGTTTTTTTCACAAACAAACATGAGGCTTGTTACAAAGCGTCAGCTTGTAATTATGGTTTATTCAGGAGATGATTTCATGAAAACTCACAACAACATTGATGATGAAAGACCAAACTCTAGACAGGCTACACATTCAAGGCTATGGCTAAGTATTCATTATTCTGAAAACTACATGGTAAATTCTGTTTAGTAGCAGTAATAGAAAGAACATTCACAGTGGAAATCAGACTACACTAAGCAAATCTTAAATTGGGTTAAAATTTCAGAGTTCACTCTTTTTCTGTGGCTTCTTTTTCTCTTTCTTCTCAGGACTTTTTTCCTCCTTGTGGAAGACTTTTCCATCAGGTTGCTGTCGCCACTTCAGGACCACTCCAGTCACCCCTTGGTCCTTCAGTCTGTCCTGGAACTGCAGGACACATACAGCAACTAATTTTATACATTAACTAAACCAAACTCATGACAGGAATTATTTGTCTCATCTTGGTGTCACACTCTGTTCTCCGCGGTTATGTTAAACTCTGATGCTTGTTTCATTTCATATTCCCTCAGGATAAAGAAGACCATAAAGGAAAAATCCACTGTTGGACACTCTCATACTGTTAGTAGATCATCAATTTGTGATGCTCAATGCATTCCAGAAGTTATTTTGTGCTGAACTGTTGCAACTGACTTTTTGGGTGTACCCACTTTCTCTCAACTTGCCTTGTTTACTTCTACTTATGCTAGTGATTTCCTACGTTTCCCAGAATGCCTTTCAGCAACCCCCAGAGAAGAGGCTTGTTGCTTTCAGAAGATATCAACATCTCTGCCTCTTCTACGATGGATTTCTCCCAGTTCAAGGGATTGGTTAAGCATTTTAGGGTGGATTTTTCCTTTAATGCCACAAGGCTTTTGGAACACCCAACATTCATTAGATCCCACATGAGAAGACTTGCCTTTAGTAAGATGTCTGCCTTCACAGCAGGGTCATTCAGATCCACAGAGGAGTCCTCCAGCTTTACCTTCAGCTTAAATACCTGCTTCATTTGCACTTATAGAGACAAAGATAGGTAAAATGAGAAGAGAAACAAAATATTAGCTTGCTGTGGGAACAAATACGATGACATGGTGGTAGTTTTGAGATACCTAGCCAGGAAAATGACATAAGTAATGTCATGAGAGTCTTTTCAGTTTAAATGCTGTCTAAAGCATGTACACATTATTTTATACATGAAGAATTAGACGTTCATGGCCTGTATGGAGGTGTAGGACTGGAGTATGGCCTGGAGGTATGGGGGTGTAGGACTAGACCATGGCCTGGAGGTATGGGGATGTAGGACTAGATCATGACTTGGAGGTATGTGGGTGTAGGGTTGGACCATGGTCTGGAGGTATGTGGGTGTAGGGTTGGACCATGGTCTGGAGGTACAATATGGGGATTTGTGGATTTCTTTAGGTACAGAGAAGGCGAGATCAAAAGAGTAATTACAAGATACCTAAAAGAAAATCTGCTATCAGTGGTTCAACTAAGACTTGGGTAAAGCTGGGGAAATATGAATTACCGATTAAAGTTAAAATTATAACTAAGTTTTTATTTTCAAAATAAGACCTGTTTTTCCTTTGAATCCAGGAAGAGATTGGTGACTGCCCTGTGATTGATTATTTGAATGCATCTGTGCAGTTTATCATAGTGCACTGAGGTTTGTGACTGGCTTTAAAGCTCTCATACATCACTGTGTGTTGTATATCAAGGCTACCTGGCCCTCATTGTCCATATGGAGGCATACACAATGACTTTTATTCATTTAAAGTCCATTGTTGGTATGCTTCCATTCTATCTTTGTTCTTACATAGTACGTAATACTGGCAGCTACAGGCTTCGCTCTTCTGCTCTGTACTTATTATCTGTTCCTAAGGTCCGTACAGAACTGAGTAACTGAGGGGCTTCAGGTACTCAGCTCCCTCCTCCTGGAATGCCCTACAAGCTGAAATTTTAAAAACATTTTAAATGACTTAGAAATACATTCAACAGGGAACTGTGACTGTGTCTAAATGGTTAGTTCTTTTGTCTTTGACATGATTTGTAAGTTATTTTCTTTGTTGTATCATCTGTAACTTTATCTATATGTAATTGCTGCTGTCTTGGCCAGGTCTCTCTTAAAAAAGAGATTTTGAATCTCAATGAGACTCTCCTTGTTTAAAGAAAGGTTAAATAAATAAAATTAATAAATCTATTCTCATCCAATGCACCATTCCATCTGCTCCACCAAAGTACAGCAAATCACTCACCAGGGACGCTGTAGCAGACAAAGGGATATCTGTTAGTACAAGGCACTGCTCTCCATTTGAATGACTTCCTTAGTGCTGCAGCACATTGTATCTTATTGGCCATGGGGATTGGTGTTTTCTCCCAGTAAGTGAAGGAGGAGTTGCTCCCATCAGACCAGCGACTCAGAGGCCCTCTGTACAGGCCAATCCAGGCCCAATCTCCCCGTGGCACCAACTTCTGGATCTCCTGGTTCTCATTCTGGTTCCTCACACTAGCCAAGTCTATGTAGTTCTCCCTGCAGTACCTCTGAGCACTGGACCAATTCATTCGATCATTCACAACAACAAATTTGGGATCCATCGTTGTTCCTACAATTAGATTTTGGAACAGAAGTGGATTGATGAGTCCTTTGGAAAGGAACCCAGACCTACCATCAAACTAAAATAAATGCCCCAGTTCGGATTTGGGCTTGGTTTAAGATAGACTTCATAATCATCATCATGGGAGCAGAAAATATGCTTTACTATGTTCTTACCTTTATAACAGATGAATGGATAATTTAAGGTGCAACCATCATCCCACCATCCCCCATTGTCTCCAACGTTCACACAGAACTGACCATTCCCAAAATCAGGTTCATTGTCAGTCCATGTGTCCCAGTTCCTGTAGTCAGGCCCACCGTCTGTGTAGTAAGACACATCTGAAAAAGACCACCTCCAATCATCATGTAAGCCAATCCAGACGTCCTCATAATAATCTGAAGATGGAACTGTGTTAATGAGTTGGTTCATTTCTTCCATATTGTCTATGGTGGCCAGGTCTGTGTATTTCTCTCTGCAGTAGCTCTGGGCTTCGGTCCAGGTCTTTGGTTCAGCAACATAGTGGTACAGACGAGGAAGGCATGTGGAGAAGGTGTGCCACCCTGTGAGGACAAAGTCTGTATGAGTGCTGTGAGGCTGTAGAGCTAGGTTTGCATCCACACTCTAACGTCTGTGTCAACATACATGGCCACTTGTTATTTACATCTTTTAACATGTCAGGTAATGTGCTTGAGTTGCTCAAACTGGCATCATGGTACTTTCTCTGAGAGAATCAGCAGTATGGTAACAAGAATAAGCAAATCACTATTGTACATAGTATTGTGTATTGTATTACAATAACACTATACACCGTTGTGTATAATATTGTATCAGTATTATACAATCATATTCACAATTTGACCCTAACAAAGATTTCACTGACCTGAGAGAAAGAAGATACCCAACACGACCTTTTCCTTCATGATGCTGGATGAGTGAACAGTTCCTCTGCGCTCTGTGCTCAATGTGCTGTTGTACACCACTTTAAAGCATCTTCTACCTGTATCAATGATGCCAATATGCAAATCAAGGGAAATTTTTACTGCTGCTTCTCGCCTCTGCTACTGATAGATGGCAAAGGTCATATGTCTATTCCATCCACTGCGCTCTTTATGCAAAAAACACACTAATGGTTGACTTTGTTTGAGTTTCAGTTTATTAGTATTCATGCTCACAGTTAACAACTGAATAGAAGCAGAATTTACATTAATAAATATAGAAATATATCTATATATGATTGTACATCATAAAAATGTAAAACTATACATATCTATATACACACATGCACCCATACATTCATACTCATACATACGCATTTACAAAACACAACCATACACTTACATACAACCATGCATACATTTTAAAATGCCATAAAAAACAACAATATACAACACAAAACAAACAAACAAAAACAAAAACAGAAACAGACCCCAAAGACTTCAGCTATCCATCTTTTGTTCCATTCAGTTCTGTATTGTACAGTCTGACTGCTGTAGGCAGGGTTGCTGCTTTCAGCCTGTTTGTTCTGTACTGGACGTGTGTAAAATTGTTGCTGTTCCATAGCAGTCTGTTTGTATTATCTGCTCTTGTCTGTGGGAGCTAGTCATGGAGTGGATGTTGCAAATCAAGGGAAATTTTTTACTGCTGCTTCTCGCCTCTGCTACTGATAGATGACAAAGGTTATATGTCTATTCCATGTATTGCACTCTTTAGGCAAAAAAACACACTAACGGTTGACTTTGGGAATATGCTTTTGTTCTGAAGTTTTTCAGAGCCACACATTTGTCATGGGCAGTGACACATTCATTTTGGAATGAATCTTTCATCCAGTTGATACATGCAGGGTTCATACACTTTTCCATGACTTCTCCACAACCTTTAACTTAATTTCCATGACCAAAAGAAATGACTTCTCTGCGGTACCGCTGAAAATTTTGTACTGTAACACTCTATAAGTAAAATTAGGTCTGCATTTCAAACATATGGTGCCTCTCTAGAACAAATAAACACCAGACACACCTAGATTTTGTCATATTTTAAATCCAATACCAGTTTAACATTTTTGTCAATGTCTCAAAAGATAAATCCAAAATGCCATCACACAGAGAGAGCATGAGAAAAAGAGAATGAAAGAGAGAGAGACAGAGAGAGAGAGAGAGAGAGAGAGAGAGAGAGAGAGAGAGAGAGAGAGAGAGAGACAAAGAGAATGAATGAGAAAGACAGAGAAATAGTGCATTGTGGTAGGGATGCCAGTGTTAACTACTGATTATACAACAGGTAGTTCCGATCAAGCAATCTGATTGGTCAACTAGACATTTAGAACGTGATCAAATCAGCATGACAGCACACCTAGCCGTGCTCATCACTAAATATTACTCCGCCATATATTATCATGCAATATATTTAAATATAACGCTACGTTAACTCTGTTCAGCCTTGATGTTACCAGACGCTCTGCATCCTCCATCAGCTGTGCCGGTGAGTCTGTGACACGGCGCTACTAGCTTAAAAATACACGTGAAGTTCGCGGACGTAGTAGCTAAATCTGTCCATGGAAAAATTATTTTTTTCAGCAGATATCTTAGTTACAACAAGATTGAGCTAGCAAGGCAGTTTTGTGTTTATATGTGTGGTATTTATTCAGTTTGGGAAAACCCACGGTCTCTAGAAAGCATTAGCTGAAGTTGGCTGGCTGACTCAACAGGGACTCGTCTGTTGCTAAGTCGTTACTAAGGCTCCGCCTACTTGCTGGAGTAGTAAACTAGGTTCCATTACATAGGAGTCTACTGACGTGACTGATTGTTTTCCAGTTATTAGTCAGACCCCATGTATTTCCAGGGAAACGGAGATAACACTAGCAAAAAGTTTTTTTTATTTTGAGAGCAAATTGCCCCACAATACAAATACATTTTGATTATATCTTTTATTTTGATGGTAACTGTTGTATAATCGCAATATTACACTCGAGGGTGTGCTTTACCCTCATGATTGGCACGACAGTGATGCGGTAAGCATCACTGAAATACTAAAGCACACCCTCGAGTGTAATATTGCTTAATTTTACAGCACAGTTTACGTGTAGCACGTCTTGGGCCAGTGTCTTTTGCCAGCCATACTTGGTACTTTTCCTTAAAAAGCCTTCTGTTGTTGAAGCTGCACTTGCCTGGCATATTGTCGGCAAAGTAAGTTCGCTAACAGCTACGTTAGCAGAAAGCAGCTGTAGCAGGCGAGCATGTAAACAGAATGAGCCAGACTGAACTTCTCACACCACTGAAATGCCGCGATGGTTAAGTGCCAAATTACATGACTATTTTAATGCTCGGATTAATCAGTAATTATATTTGATGCAGCTTTAACTATATTTCCATGACTTTTCCAAAACCTTTCCAAAAATATTATTTTCCAAAACTTTTCCAAAAATATTATTTTCCATAACTTTTCCAGGGCCTGGAAATTGCATTTTAAATTTCAATGACTTTTCCAGGTTTTTCATAACTGTACGAACCCTGTACATGAGTTAGTCTATTAGTGTATAGAAAACACCATCTTATTTACACAATTCAAGATAAACTGTTACACAAACTGCTGGTGTAGCACCCCAACACTCTATATTATGCCTAAGTTGCTATTACTAACTTTAGAATGGAATGATGGGGTGTTTGGGTTCGGTTTCCTAAGGTAGCTACCAGAAAGGTTTACCTGTTTTGGATGAAACTTATAATACCCTACTAATACACAAACAAACTTAGCAGTTTGACATTTTCTGGACACATTTTTTGACTATTTCTGGACACAGTGAAAGCAAACTTAGCAGTTTGACATCCGCTGCAAGGATTACGTCTCTCTTCCAGCACAGCCGCTGCTGGAATGAACAAGTCCCCCCCCCCCCTTATCATTTATAACAGGGCTCTGTGGGGGCAGACGATCACAAAGAAGAAGAAAAAAAAAACCCCACAATGTCACTCCCTCCTACACCTCCGCTATCCCCGCAGGCCGTGAGCCCAGACAATACTATTGCTTCATCAGCTGAAAACTCATCAACTTCTTCTTCTGATTCTGATTCTGATTCACCGAGAGATGATCCAGACGGGTTGCTGACTCGACTATTTCTGGACACAGTGAAAGCCGCTGTAGTTAGTTTGCTGGGAGCGGTTTTACGCAAATATAGAACTGAAATCTGCCACGAGTGCCATATTAACCATCCGTTTGTAAAAGAACACTCTTGCTATGCTGGCAAGCTACCAGAGGGTTTTTACCTAACCCACTATAGCAAGTTAATAATATTAATATTAATATTAATAATAAAAAGACTCTGGATGAAACGTTTTATCCCCGCCATCCTGCGACTCCTGAAATCACACAACATCATCGCATCAGATTCCAGAGTCCATGGAGTTACAGAGACATTTCTTCACAAACTAAAAACGGAGGTCTGTTTAGAAGACCGACTTGCTGAAGTTTACAATTCACATATCGGAGAAGACAAAAACAAGTTTGAAAAACTGCAAGAAGCTGTCGAGTTTTGGACAGGACCTGAAAACCCATCATCAAATTCTGATTCACCACCACTATTGTTGTCTAAAAGTTCATCCGGCATTCAGACAGCGGACGGATTGCTGTCCTGTCTATTTCTGGACACGATGAAAGCCGCTGTAGTTAGTTTGCTGGGTCCAGTTTTACGCAAATATAGAACTGAAATCTGCTACGGCTGTCAAATTAACCACGGGAGTCAAAAACATCACGAATGCCTGCAGGGGTTACCTGAGGGTTTTTATCTAACCCACTACAGCGAATTGATAAAAAGACTCTGGACGAATCGTTTTATCCCCTCCATCCAGCGACTCCTGAAATCACACAACATCATCGCATCAGATTCCAGAGTCTGTGGAGTTACAGAGACATTTCTTCACGAACTAAAAACAGAGTTCTGTTTAGAAGACCGACTTGCTGAAGTTTACGATTCACATATCGGAGAAGACAAAAACAAGCTTGAAAAACTGGAAGAAGCTTTCGAGTTTTGGAAAGGACCTGAAAACTCATCATCATCATCATCTCCTCAGAGAGATGGGTAATCATATTACAAGAGTGTTTATAGCTGTAGAGGAGTACTTTTTAATTTCAGTGTTACAGGGTCTTATAGTTAGAGTTGTTGAAAACAAGGTGAATGATAGGCCTAGCAGAGACGTTAAAGTAACTAAAAGAGATTACAGAAATTGTTAGGGCACAGTCTCAATACACACCATGGGAACTGCCTAGAGGCCAGATACAGTAGCTTGCTCATATCGCAGATAATGGTGCTCACACTGCAGAAAACATCGCTCAGGGTCAGCAGACACTCTTGCGTAAACGTCCTCCGGATGTTCAAAGGCCTTCCTCTTCTCACTCTGGCTCTTCTTCCACCGGTCTCTGCGTGCGCACGTGCGTGAGAAAGAGGGAGGGAGGGAGGAAGGAAAAGGAGGGGGCGTTGAGAGAGAGAGAGAGAGAGAGAGAGAGGGGAGGAGTTCAGGGAGGGGGCGGAGAGAGAAAGAGAGTGAGAGTGAGTTTTCAATCGACGATTCAGTTATCACTTTTCCTGGCAAAAGAAACTTACCCCTTCTGTAAGATCTTCTAATGAAAGAAGAAGCTCTGGAGCTGGAGCTGGAGCTGGAGGAAGAAGAATTTTCACCCGGCTGAGCGGCGGGCTGAGCAGCCGATGGAACGGTCTGCGGTGCTTCGGAATTCACCGGCGGCGGCGGTTCTGAAATCTGCGGATCCTCAACGGCTTCCTGATCGGGTTGCAAGAGGTCCCAGGATGTCAGACACACTTCCTGATCGGGTTGCAAGAGGTCCCAGGGTGTCAGACACGCTTCCAGATCAGCCAGAGGTTCTATCGCGTGATGAAATATATGATTAATAGATGAATATACTATAATAATAATAATATTAACAGGATTATAATAAGATAATACTCACCAAAATTGCCTTGAGAAAGTTGAGAGAATCCAGGGAACCCCGAGATAAAGGAATTTCTGTCTAAATAAGGATAATAATAATATATATTAATGATAAGACTTTAATGATAAGAGTACTTTTTGTAAAAATAATAATAATAATTAAATAATAACCTACCCTCTACGTCCTCAGCAGCATCATGGTTTGTTGTTGATGTCGGAGATCCACCGCGTGTTCCAGGAACTGTAAGAAAAAAAACAAAAAAAATTGCACATAAAATAACTTTAACTAAATGCAATATCTAAATAAGAATGTACCAGGAGCCATGGTTTTGTCTGTCTGTCTGTCTGTCTTCTTCTTACTACCAGCTCACACAATTTGAATTTATAGGCAAAAGTTCCTGCCAAAAGTTAACCGAAAGCCTGGGAATAACAAAAAAATTATCTTACCTTTTTCTTTAGTCTTCTTTAGTCTTAGTTGTTCTAAATGATGCTTTGTCTTTCGTCCATATTGTGACTATTCAGCATACTTGACACCTGCGATGATATCATATAGGTCCGCCCATTTAAAATTCAGGGAATGTGAAGCTTTTTTCTTTCTTTAGCTTTCTTTAGCTTTAGTTTTCTCCGGGAATAAAGCATGGGAATATTTTCTTTCTAAGTGTTGTTTTGTCTTACGTCCGACTATTCATACTATTCATCATACTACATGGTGGACGGGGGCGTGTCCCCTGACCTTTGACCTAGACCTGTCACATTAATATTCTGATGAAAGCTATTCTTTATATCTCTCTCGCAGCAACTGGGCATCACAAACCTGTGTCTATGTCCAAGTGTTCAATACTGCCACACAAATTGTCTATAGGCTGCATATCGAAATTGTTGTCTTCCCCTGGGTTAGGAAGGTCAACAACGGCCCGGATGTCATCCCATATCCTCCTGGTGAGGCGCAAATTGTAAGTATCTATGTGTGGTAGCATGGAGACACAAGAGTCCGGTTGTTGGCCACAGCACGTCTTCTCCAGATCTGTGGGCATCTCCCGCAGACGCACCAACCAAGTTGTTGTGGGACACGAGGGCCTGGCAGAGGAGCAGACGAGGAAGGTGAGGCCTGGGTCCTGTGATAGGCACAGCTCAGGCTGTTGGTTGACTGCCTGCCTCTAGCAGGACCTCCACTACTTCGCCCTCTTCCCTGTCCCCTGGTCCGTCCAATATGACCACCTGATGTACTTGGCACTGGAGTGTAGTCATCGTCAGAGCCGATGCTCTCTTCTTGGAAGCTCTAATAATTGAGAAAAGTTGTTACTTTATGATATTCGTGGCTATAGCTTTGGAAATGTTTAAGGCTAGTTTCATTGTTTATATTGGTAATGCTATCGTAATCTAGCTAACGTTAGCTCGCTAACCTACTTGGCTGATATACAGCCTGCGAGGAAAATTCTTTCATTTCTCAAACGTCTTTAGCTTACCAAGCACAATTACACTCATTTCTGAGATAAAATATAGTGTGGCATATATCTGTGGGTAACATGTAAATGCTCAATGTTTTTTTTTATTACCAGCGTTTCTTCTTACCTCGGAATCACACATCGATCAGTAGCTCAGTTCAGTTGACAGGCGAACTCATGAACGCGCATGAGGCTCCTTTGGGGGGAGGCGTTACGAACGAGTGGGAGGGGTTACGGGGCAGAGGGAGGGAGCAGAGAGGCTGTGTATGTTCAAATTCTACCTCTGTCTTGCTCTTTTCTCCAAAGTTGCCTACCCCAGCTTTAAAGGTCTAGGTGTTTTTTGAGAGGTGTTGTGTAAAATGTGTTTGACCCTCTACAGCAGGGGTCGGCAAGTACGTTTGGCCTCGGGCCAAATTTTTTCCAAGCAACTGAATGGTGGGCCAAAACATAATATCTTGGACAGAACCTTTTTTTCTACCAAACAAAACTTTTTTTTCCTAATCTATACTATTATATATTGTACAAAAGAGTAATTTAAGAAAGATATTTGTTTAAAATAAAGTAACTTGAATTTGCTACAGACTGTTATTAGTGTGTTATTACTGCTTTGTCTCCTGCTCCACTCTGTGGCTGCGTTATAAAACAGCTTATAATAGTAACCTGCTGATAATGTGATAATGTGCTGTCTTTAATCACCGACAGACTGTCTTTTAAGACATGAATGTGTGTAAATCTCATATTTCCCCTCTCCACACAGTTAATAATAAATGTGTATCATTTCCATTTTGAAAATGACTACTTCTTTGAGCCTAACTAACGTATTGTAATAATTATTTTATGGACTCAGGATTGGATATCCGACGTACGTTACTCTCGCGTTACATTGTTACCCGCGTTATTGTGCGGGAGGTTACATTGTGTGCACAGAGACATTAGCAAAACATTGATAGCTAGCAAGACAAAATGTCACTGTCAAAAGCAATGAAAAGAAAAGTTGACAGCGAAGGTAGGACGTACAAAGAAGAATGGAAAGACAAGTATGCATTCATCTTACCTGATTTTATTAACGCCAAACCAGTCTGTCTAATCTGCAACGAAGTTGTTGCAGTTTGCAAGGAATACAATATACGACGGCACCACGACACAAAGCATGGCAAGATCAGAGATTTTCAGTGTCATCTGGCGGGCCAGATACTATTACAGGCGGGCCAGTTTTGGCCCGCGGGCCGCTAGTTGCCGACCACTGCTCTACAGAGTACAACAGGTGGTGACATCACCTGGCACCAAAGACCAGCCAATAGCAGATAGCCAGTTCAGCGCCCTACTTTTCACCATTAGGTGTCAGGCTTCACCAAAGATTTGGGTTTGGGGTTTAGTTACTCTTTAATGACAGCAATGACATGAAACACATTACGATGGTGAATGGGGAGTCCAACCAACATCCTGCTGCAGTATCTCTTTATCTCACTGCGCTACATCCAAGTCTCTTACCGTACATTTGGAATTTATATCCCTGTCAGTGTTCATATTACTGACAACAAAGATTTATTATTGTGCAGGATGTGGGAAGACACGTCAGTATGTGTCTTCCCACACTTCCCAGTACTATGTGTTTGCTAGAAATTTGCACATCCCCCAGAGTTTACAAGCTGTTGTTCTAATGCCTTCATGAGCTTATTTCCATAAGTACTCTCACTATCAACAGCAAATAGCAAAGATATAACACAGTATGTTAAGTAGGAGGCAAGGATTCAGCTCATTCTTCTGCTATTTACTTTTTCCATTGCTACAGAAATTGATAAGGCATAATATTGTTTCATCTGCCCCTATAATCTATATAGGGGCAGATGAAAACTCGAGATGCCTTGACCTGTTGTCAACTGGATGTGTTTTGAGAATGTGGGATGTTGTTGGCACAAAGTGATAGTGTTAGGGTGAGGACGCAATCTCGATTTGCATTCCCCTGTGTGCAAACAACTGTTACGTAAGCAAATTACACTTTGTGCAGAGTTAATGAATCACACACAGTCAACAAAGAGGTGTTTCTCAGTGGGTTTATTACTTTATGTACAGACATGTCTGTCACCGAGTAGAAAAAGTCTTGCGGTATAAAAGCAAACACTGCTGCATGAGTCCCTGGTCCCTATGCATGCAAACACAAGAGGGTGGTGTTGCACTTTCTTTAATTCCCACACACACAAGGTAACTTGGAGAGCTGAGCTTACAACGTGTCTTTCAGTATTCAGAATGATCCCATTAACTTCAGATACTTCACAGCTTCTTTGTGTTTCTGTGTTTTGTTGAGCAGTGACACATCTACAGTAGTTTGGCTTGTGATGTTCAAAATCACCACCACCTTCGTAGGAGCTCATTGTCTGTCCCATGATGCTCAAATAGCAGATTGGAATCTGCTCAAGGACATTACCTGTTCTTGTATTTATTTATTAGTAATAACAGTGCGCCCCCCTTCCTCCTCCCCACACTCTCTGGGTCAGAGGTCAAAGTGGACTCGTTCCCCTGGAGACAAAAGGTCGTCGTCATGGAGGAAAGATGTAGTCGATATTTTAGCCTATATTAGGCATAGCCAGCGGTGGAATCATGTCTCCATAAAGATTTGGTTTGTTGTATGTAAATGTGTAAATATGACATACACTAATACCAAAATACACAGCATTTTTTTTTTTTGGCCCTTCACTGAATTCGCTGAATTTGAGATTTGCAAATTCCATAAACAAAATTTCCTCAAAGCCATTGCCTGCTTCACATTGTATCATTTTTTCAATGTTTTCAGTGTAATAATTTTATGGTGTTCATTGTTAACTGGAAAGAATTTCATTGTCTTATCTATGATATTCACATTTACACACAGTTTGTATTGCCGTTTACTGAGTTTTTTGGTTTGACTGCACTAATGATGTAAGCAGTGCTGTCTTGAAGGTATAATATATATTGGACAGCAACTGAACAAGTCTACAGACTCTGAACTAAAGACCTTTAGGGACTACAGAGGTCACTGAAGAGCATAGACTTCAATCAATGCTGCTGTTATTGGCAAGATCACCATTTGGTTGGTCTTGTATTTGATACAAGCAAACAGCAGATGGCACTCATCCGTTCTGATTCACACATTACTCATCTTTTGTACATATTCTGCTCATGTTAATTGTGTGCTTAGTTTTCTAGTGATGTGTCGTCTTTTTATCATGTTCCCCTTTAACAAAGGGGAAAGTGGGAATTTCAATAGTCCAATATATTCCTTGTTTGTTTGTTCTATTGATTTTGGTTTAAAGAAATGTTAAAGCATCCTCATCAGGAAGCGTAGTGCACTTAACCTGCATCCTGGAATAAATCACTCCCATAACTCTATGTTTATTGTTTTATTTTCAAATTTCACAAACAAACATGAAGCTTGTTACAAAGCGTCAGCTTGTAATTATGGTTTATTCAGGAGATGATTTCATGAAAACTCACAATAACATTGATGATGAAAGACCAAACTCTAGACAGGCTACACATTCAAGGCTGGCTAAGTATTCATTATTCTGAAAACTACATGGTAAATTCTGTTTAGTAGCAGTAATAGAAAGAACATTCACAGTGGAAATCACACTACACTCAGCAAATCTTAAATTGGGTTAAAAATTTCAGAGTTCACTCTTTTTCTGCGGCTTCTTTTTCTCTTTCTTCTCAGGACTTTTTTCCTCCTTGTGGAAGACTTTTCCATCAGGTTGCTGTCGCCACTTCAGGACCACTCCAGTCACCCCTTGGTCCTTCAGTCTGTCCTGGAGCTGCAGGACACATACAGTAACTATTTTTACACACACTGCTTTTGGAACACCCAACATTCATTAGATCCCATGTGAGAAGACTTGCCTTTTGTAAGATGTCTGCCTTCACAGCAGGGTCATTCAGATCCACAGAGGAGTCCTCCCGCTTTATCTTCAGCTTAAATACCTGCTTCTTTGGGACTTATAGAGACAAAGATAGAAGGAGAAGAGAAACAAAATATGAGCTTGCCATGGGAACAAATACAATGGCATGGTGTTGTGAGTCTTTTAAATGTAGATGCCGTCTACAGCATGTACACATTTTGTACATGAACAGTTAGATGTTCGTGGTCAGTATGAAGGTGTAGAACTGGACCATGGAACATCTCTCTCTCTCTCTCTCTCTCTCTCTCTCTCTCTTTCTCTCTCTCTCTCTCTCTCTCTCTCTCTCTCTCTCTCTCTCTCTCTCTCTCATCAGGCTGAACTATTTTATTTTTTAGGGAATGGCTAGATTTTGTTCACTCTCTCATAGACTTCAATGGAACAGGAGCCACAAACTGGTATCCAATGGAATCTATTTTATTCAAAGCTTCAGAATGAGGTATGTTGTATAGGTATAATGACTGGTGTTTGAGGCAAACGCTTTTATTTTCTTATTAAATTATATGCAATCCCTTGCAATACTGTATAGGTGTTCACACAGAGAGTGGCATGGAGTCTATGACTGGTGGCGTATCACTGAGTAGGTGGGCCAGTTTGAGTGAAAAAAGTCCATGGCCATTTTTTATTCCCAGTCCGTCCCTGACTGGAGGTACAGTATGGGATGTGGATTTCTGTGGATACAGAGCAGGCCAGATCAAAAGAGAAATCACAAGTAAAAGAAATTCTGTGTGGAGGTTGAAGTCACCTAAAAGAGTTAGAGGTGTCCCATCTTAAGAAACTCTGCTGTCAGTGGTTCAACTAAAGGTTCCTGGTTATATGGATAACAAATAAAGCTATTTTGATGCAATTCAGTATTCTATCTTCTCAACCAAAGTACAGCAAACCACTCACCAGGGAAGCTGTAGCAGACAAATTTACGTTTGTAATCACAAGGTATTGCTCTCCATTTGAATGAGTTCCTTTTTTTTGCAGTAGCACACATATCATTGGTCATGCCATGATAAGCTGTGTTGTCCCAGTAAGTGAAGGAGGAGTTGCTCCCATCAGACCAGCGACTCAGAGGCTCTCTGTACAAGCCAATCCAGGCCTGATCTCCCTGTGGCACCAACTTCTGGATCTCCTGGTTCTCAGTCTGGTTCCTCACACTGGCCAAGTCTATGTAGTTCTCCCTGCAGTACCTCTGAGCACTGGACCAATTCATTCGATCATTCACAACAACAAATTCAGGATCCGTCGTTGTTCTTCCTACAATTAGATTTTGGCAAAGAAATAATTGATGAGTCTTTTGGAAAGGAACCCAGACCTACCATCAAACTAAAAGAAATGCCTCAGTTCAGATTTGGGCTTGATTTAAGCTAGACCTCATAACCATCCTCATGGGAGCAGAAAATATGCTTTACTATGTTCTTACCATTATAACAGATGAATGGATAAGTTATGTTGCAATTGTAATCATGCCATTTCCCACTGTCTCCAATGACCGCACAAAGCTCATGACCCCTATAATTATTAGGTTGATTCCAGACCGTTTTCCAGTTCCTGTAGTCAGCCGCCCCTTTTGGGTAGTAAGCCCCATCTGAAAAAGACCACCTCCAATCAATTACATCGCGCAGGCCAATCCAGAACAGGAAATCATCATTGAAAGGTTGAACTGTGTTAATGAGTTGGTTCATTTCTTCCATATTGTCTATGGTGGCCAGGTCTATGTATTTCTCTCTGCAGTAGCTCTGGGCTTCGGTCCAGGTCTTTGGTTCAGCAACATAGTGGTACTGACGAGGAAGGCATGTGGAGAAGGTGTGCCACCCTGTGAGGACAAAGTCTGTATGAGTGCTGTGAGGCTGTAGAGCTAGGTTTGCATCCACACTCTAAAGTCTGTGTCAACATACATGGCCACTTGTTATTTACATCTTTTAACATGTCAGGTAATGTGCTTGAATTGCTCAAACTGGCATCATGGTACTTTCTCTCAGAAAGTATGGTGACAAGAATAAGCAAATCACCAGGGCCGGCCCCAGGGTTTTGGTGGCCCTAAACAAGAAATTTGTGGCCCTATAACAATAAAAATTATACACTCGCAGCTGACCGGATAAACAAATTCCCTTGCTTACAGCAGTCATCACATATGGAATGAAACTGTACAGCCCCTTTCATACCAAAGCAATGAGCTGGGTAAAAGGTAGAACTGGTGGTGTGAAAGGGTCTAACCAGGTGATCTCAGTAATGCAACCCTGGAATAGACGTTTTATTTGGCATTCAAAAACTTGTTATAGTCTGAAAACTATTCCAAGCTTACTCAGAGGGATACAATTGCAAGGTTAGCTAGTTAACTGTAAGCCTGTGTACTCGGATGTGTGTGTATAGAGCTCAAACCTGGGTGAGCTAAATGTAATTCAGTTTCATAAGTATCATTCAGCAACAATATTATAGCCTACTTACTATGCCTGTTCATTATTATATTGATAACTGGAGAACTTGCTTTCCTGTATGATTTAACTGCAACAGTAGATCTATACACTCAGATGATTCAAATCCTTGAATTATGAGGCCCCATGATGCAGCACAGACATGTGTGGCCCCTAACGAGCGCTTAAACTGTTTATGTCTGGGGCCGGCTCTGCAAATCACTACTGTACATAGAATTGTGTATTGTATTACAATAACACAATACAAAGTTGTGTACAATATTATATCAGTATTGTTCAGTAATATGCACCATTTGACCTTAAAGATTTCACTGACCTGAGAGAAAGAAGATACCCAACACGACCTTTTCCTTCATGATGCTGGATGAGTGAACAGTTCCTCTGCGCTCTGTGCTCAGTGTGCTGTTGTACACCACTTTAAAGCATCTTCTACCTGTATCAATGCTGCCAATAGGCAAATCAAGAGCCACACCTTTGTCATGGGCAGTGACACATTCATTTGGAATGAATCTTCCATCCAGCTGAAACATGAGTTACTGTGTTAGTGTATAGAAAATGTTATCTTATCCATAAAACTTCATAAGTTGACTTTCCCAAGTAGAGGTTGTGTGATGATTGTGTTTTGAGATCCAACACCAAGAGGACAATGGAGTCATCTCACATAAGCTGATCAATCATCAGTCAGTAGCTCAGAGAATAAGCTTTTACACAGTTCAAGATGAACTGTTACACAGACTCCTGGGGATTGTGGGTCAAATCCTTAAAGGATAAGTTCGGCGATTTTGGACCTATATTTGAGTCTTACATACAGTGCCATGAAAAAGTGTGTGCACCCCTTGAGTTTTTGCACAATTTGTTGGGCTACAAAATGATTTTAAAATGAAAAACTAAGTAAGGAGAAAATTCAAATGAATGAAAAATAGTTTGTGCAAATGTAAATACACCCCTTGTTTCATTAGAACTAAATTGTGTAACTGACAACATTTGATCAACATTTCATATCTTTTGCTGCTCAGATGTCATATTCAGATTGTTGCTATAGATTTTGAACATTATTTGCCATTCAATATTGTAGTTATTCTTCCTTTTTAGCCAACAAAAGCTGATAACAGGTCTCAATGGAATCTCAATGGATTTCAGGGTGTGGGATGGATTCACCTCAGAAAACATGAGTATAGTGTGGAATGTGAGGTTCACTGATGGATGGCATTGGGGATCCAGGTCTTCATGTTTCAAAGTCCAATATCTGAGAAAATAAACAGGATCAGGCATAATATTGTTGTCTGCCCCTATGCAGGAATATGAAAACTCAAGAGATGCTCTGGCCTGTTGTCAACAGACTGTGTGTTGAGAATGCTCAGCATGCAAATGTATTGACGCCTGCATGAAACAGTCGTAATACATATTTGAATAGCAAAAAATAGGAGCCAACTGGGAGCTCAAACTGCAAAGTGCCTTCAGCTTCAATATGAATCCACCGAGGCTAAAGTTTTCTGGTCTGATGTGAGATTTTCAGGTGGCTAAACTTCTTCTGAATGGACACATCTCTTTGTGCAAAGCCTTTAAAGGATCTTTTATACACAATAATCATTTGGGGATGATGGTGTTGCAAAGTGTTAGTGAATTGGACGCAATCTCGATTAGCACGGCCCTGCGTACAAACAACTGTTATGTGGTCAAATTACTGAGATTTACATATAATATACTTTGACCAGCACTATCAGGCAGCTTGGTGCACAGTTAATGAATCACACACAGTCAACAAAGAGGTGTTTCTCAGTGGGTTTATTACTTTATGTACAGGCATGTCTGTCCCCGAGGCGGAGACTGTCCGAGAAATACAATGGAGAAGAAAACGTCTAAGGTGCAAAAACAAACACTGCTGCATGAGCAGAGCATACTGACACCAGAATTTAATTTGGGCAAATAGAGTGAATCTACAGATGGGACGTTCTTCTCTGTTGCAGCCCCACTTGCAGCATGCTCAATAGTATAAAATGGTAAGTTAAAAAAAGGTTGCCATTTCTGTATGTCGTGATACTAAAACCAGCAACACTTATTTTCTTTCAATAACAATGTGAATGCTATGCTTGTGTTCTCCTCAACCGCTCTCACTGTATGAACAGTTTTTAAATAAATTTCTTAAAAAGACAAATGTAAATAGGAACAGGCTGATTTGAGCAGTGGGGCGGTTTATGTGCCGTTCTTCAGCTCCCGTTCCTGTGAAACAAACACAGAGAGACACAGTTTGCATGTTACATGATACCTTGCATCTGTCTAAGATGCATATCAGTTTGTTTTTCATATTCTATATATATCATATTGGGTGGGTGCATGAGGGCCTTGTCTGCACATATGAGGAAAAATGCAAATATGTATTTTGTGCTGCTATTCAATGACATTAAATTTAGACCATTTCCATGCCAAAAAAACAATCCAGTATTCAGCATTTCCCACAAATATTTTTTTTGTTAGGGTGGAAAAGCCTCTGAAAGAACATTTAGACCATGGGACACTAAACTATCCACTGAAACCCAGGATAATAATAATAGTAATAATAATAATAATAATTAAACATACATGTGTAGAATTTGATCAAAATGTTGTTTTAGAATCAATTCAGGGCTTTTTATAAACAACCAGTGAGACATTAATCAATTCTACAATAAATACTAGAGGTGCACCGATACCAATGTTTTTAGAACCGATACTGAGAAGTTTATGAAGTAGATCAGTCAATACAAGTGCCAATCTCAATCTCAGTTACTTTTCATTGACTTACTATGAAACAACTGCAGGAACAACAGCTTCATTTGATCAAAATATACTTTGAAGATTATGTAACAAAAGAAAACGATTACAAAACAGAAAATGAGCAGATTGTTCTTTTTCACAAATGTTGACATTTCAGCATTTTCATGTTGGTTTGCCTACCAGTGTCAAAAAAGAATAAATAAATAGTTTGAGGAAGCTGCTTGGCCTCTCCTCCACTCTCAACACTCTGTATACAGTATGTTCTATTCATATCTATATCCTCTCTGTTGCTGCAATGACTCACAGGAATCATTCAAATTTAATCAAATCTGATGTGAGACCGGTGTACCGCTTATGTTTGTACGGTCGGGTTAGTGTCAACCGACCATATCCTAAACACCACTCATGCTATTTCTCTAGGATTTACACATAAAGGCCCCATTACTGTAACTGCAGGCTAGACATGAAAAAGTCCCAACATTTGGGTCATATTCATTTGTTCCAGCCTGATCTCATGAACTTTTGTGAAATGAGTACAATGTCTGTGCCCTGTGCAGTAATGTGTTTTCCCACCAGGAAAGGGTTTTGGGAAGCAGGCACGACTATAAACTGAAGTAGTATGACATGGAAATAATGCAGTAGAAAGTAAGGGTGTAGTGGTCGGGGTGGTGGATGTGCGTAAGCCTTTGACTTAAATTCAGAAGACCCAGGCCGTTTCTCAAACCCAAGAATGCAAAGAACGGACTTGTGTTCTTGGGGAGAACGTTCTTGCTAGTCGTTCTTGGAAGAATGAACTCGCAAGGTCACAAGCACACAGAACGCTGTTGACAGTTTGAGACGATGTGTTCTTGCTGGTATTGCGCAAGAACACATCAATACCCCTGCAGCTGCCCCCGCAGGTGCTAGCCTGCTGGCGAGCCAGTTTGTGGAGCTTCTCAACTCCGAAAACAGAGCAAATTTTCGATTCGCCATCAATTTTCCTAAAACTGCCAATATTTGAAATCTACACAGTTGATTTCTCGTCTCAAAAATTCTCAGAAGTGAATTTAGTGATGAAATAGCATACGAAAATGGTAAAAAAAATACGTACCGTTGTTGGCCTCTCTGCTGCTTCCCGCTCCTCGCTTGAATGCCGAAATGAATGCTGGGATATTTGTGTTGACAAGTTCATACAAGTTACCAACCGATGCATCCTCGGTAAAATGAGTGTGTCAAGAACACTTCCGGGAATTTTAACCGTTCTTGGCGAAATGCGAACTTGTGTATTGGGACAGTACTTGGGCTGCAACTGATGATGTTTCACAAGGACACAAGAACACAAGTACAGACAAGAACGCAGATTGAGAAAGGCCCCCAGTTTCCAAATTCATACCAAGAAGATTTCTACTATGAGTGAAGTTCTAACTTTTAGCTCAAGTTTTTCTTATTTAACCATGACCACGACCTTTCCTTAACCTTAACCAAATTGGTTTGCTTGCCTAACCTTAACCTTAACCATAATCTTAACCTCAACCTTAACCTTAACCTAAACCACAACCTTAACCCTAACCCTAACCTTAATGGAATAGTTCACCCAAAAATGAAAATCCTGTCCTCATCTCCTCCCCCTCATGCCAGTTGAAACACAGGTGAAGTTTGTCCATATAACACACAGGGAGGCTGCAGCACAACTCCATAGCAGCCTTCTCCAAAACAACTGAAGTCAGTGGGGACCAGTTCTTCAGAGTTCCAAAAAGACCTACAGTATATTTACACCATCATTTAGTGCAAATCTTAACTACAGCTGATTGATTTGCAACAAGTAATGGTGTATAGGTCTTTCTATTCACAGTGTGATTGTTTGGCTGTTTTTGTTTTGGAGCTCTAAAGAACAGGTCCCCATTGACTTCAGTTGTTTTGGAGAAGGCTGCTACCAAGTTGTGCTGGCAGCCTCCCTGTGTGTTATATGGACTAACAAATTTCACCTGTGTTTCATTTGGCATGAAGGTGAGTAGATGATGACAGAATTTTCATTTTTGG
The DNA here is from genome assembly GCF_046629955.1 of Centroberyx affinis. Classification (NCBI taxonomy): domain Eukaryota; kingdom Metazoa; phylum Chordata; class Actinopteri; order Beryciformes; family Berycidae; genus Centroberyx; species Centroberyx affinis. The sequence continues at coordinate 96,945 of NW_027282685.1, forward strand.
GTGAACTATTCCTTTAACCTTGGCCAAAGTTGTTTTGCTTGCCTACACTTAACTGTTAGCTGTAAAATGGCCTCTTTGAGCTTTTGACACTTAATCCAATTTGTGGTGGAGGAACATAAACTTCACATAATTTGTGTCCACAACACATTGTCTACGTTTCAGAGTTCGTGCTCATTTCACAATCTTTCATGAGATCACTTAATGTTCCTATGTGAATTCCAGCAGCATGTATGGTGTTGGGTGGCTGACCTGGGGGCCCGAGGTGCCAGCTTTGGGTTGGATGGTGAGGCCAAGGCCAGGGTGACCCCTCCGCTCAGGGCCTTCTTCAGGCTCTCCTTCACCTCCATGAGCTCCTCCTTTTGTCTCTCCGACAAGGAGGCCTGTGAACGCTTGCCTAAGGGAGGAAGTGAGGATGAACAATTTCTGTGTGAGTTTGTGTTCACGTTAGCGCTCTATTGTTAAAGCAGCACTAGGTGTGATTTAAAAAAAAAAAAATACAACCGTCTTATCAGCTTTATGAAGATGGAGGGGAGAAGAAGTTGGATGTATGTGTAGTGGAACCAGGTCTCCACAGCCCAACTGGGCTTTGAGTTACATCAAGGGTGTCAAACTCAATCCATGAATGGGCCATATTGAAAACTCATGACAAATTTGCGGGCCAGATAAGAGCCATATTTATTTAACACTTCTTAAACCACATGAATAATTGCATCAAAATATGCCCGGCCATTTCAAAACTCAAGCAATAACCACATATGGGATGGCTGCACTTGAAGCTTAATATTAAAGAAAAAAATAACATGTTTTTTTTTTCAATCTCTTTACATGCCTCGGTAGGTTTGCAGGTCTATTGGACCTGTCACCTATTTGCTGGACACCTGGCATCTTTTTTTGGGTCCATCAATCTTTGGAGCAGAGCCGGCCCAAGCCTTTATGGGGCCCTAAGCAGAATTTGATTTGGGGGCCCCCCACCGCCTCGGCGCCGCCAATACTACTGACTATTGTCAATGCTTGATCATTCGCACACCTACTGTAAATCTAACACACCCATTATCAATTTTATTAGTTGTAGCTGTGTTGCTTACATCATACCAATGTCAGCCTGACATGTTTTTACCCTTCTATGGTTTTTAATCTTCAAAGGTAGCAAACTCACAAGAGTGGTCTGGTGTTAATTTGCACTTTAATATTCAGTGGTGTACTGAAAAGTAACAAAATAAACCAGCAGACAATGCATTTACTGTAAACAAGTTAACCACTTTAATTGCTTTTGGTTTTAAAAAAAATTGCAACGTGCAAAAGTGCAGAACAACAATCAACTACAATTAAAATCAAATAACTTAGAAGTTTCCTTCTTATATAAAAAATACATGCAAATGTAAAAAAACAGACAATATTAAATAAATGAAATAAATACTTAAATAATGACATAAAATGCAACCTGTAACAAGATCGTGATATGATATTTTTACCATATCGCCCAGACGCCCACCTGTAATGCAAACATACCTTTATCTTTCTGTTTTTTCTCATCTTCTGTTTTTTTCTTCTTTCTTTTCTTTGCTCCAGAAGGATACGTCCTTTTTTGCGACAGTACTTTTTTGCTGCATCGACGCAGGGGAGAGGACTGTAACCTAACGTTAGCTGACTGACTGTGCTGCATCAAAAGTGCGCATTGTGCATGAACGTGACACCAGCTCCGACAGAGGCAACAGGAATTTATTAAACCAGTAGTATTAGCTAGCCAGCCCGTTAACATAATATTGCTTTTTTGTATGATTACCATTGACATAATATAATATATCACAAAAAACATTTCAAGCACTCTTGGGGGCCCTAAGCAGGTGCTTAGTTCGCTTTCCCAGGAATAAAGATGGCCCTTCACCGTTAAAGTTACAAAACTGTCACCTTGACGATGACCAAGCCTAAACAGTGGTTTCTGCCACCAATCAGAGACCTCTCATAAAGTTTACAGCACTTTTCTGTGCTCATAAAAATTAAAATCGAGGATTTCTTTTAATCTGGACTATAGGATTTAGTTTTAATCCAGGGGCGTTGTTAGGATTTCAGAACATTCGGGGCTCAGCCCAGAGGAAGTCACAGAACCATAGTAGGGGGGTCCGGAGGCATCCCTCCCCGGGAGACTTTATTTTAAATTTCAACAGCAAAATGCATCAATCTGGTGTAATTTGACATGAACATAGATGGGTGTAAATGAAGCAGCATAGTAAACAGTTTAAGCAGCAGTCTGTACAGGCCAACAGTGTAGTCTGTCTGTCTCTCTCCTCAGGCCCGCCTCCTGAATTCTTCTCTTGACACTTGTCTCCTCCCCTCATCTCTCTTTGTCTCTGTCTCCTCCTCTCTCTTGTTCATTTCAGCTTTTGCAAAAAATGAACAGAGACACAGTTATCAATTAATATATAAAACTTGAAATATATATGATATACAGTATGTACTCCTCACTCCTCATTCCCAAATGAATCAGGAATTGCTTTCTTCATTCTCTCTTTAGTTCTCTCACTCACTCCCCCTCTCTACATGGATCAAATCATAAATTCATAAATTCCTTACATTTTTGTTTTAGTTCTATTCTCTATCTTGTATTTCCAATATCTTCAATGAGTTTCTACATTAATGTGAATTATATACCAAATTGGTTAATCATATATGCTTAAGTTGTTATTTACTTTATCTGAGGAAATGGTAAACTGTAACAATTACCCCAAGCCAAAATAGTTTGGACCAAGCCGTTCCCCTGGGACCACACTGCCACCTAGGGTCCGTCTACATTTACACATTCTTGGTCCACATTGAGTCATGCTTTATTTCACTTCAATTCAATTCAGTGAGTTTTATTGGCATGACGTACATGTGCACATGTTGCCAAAGCATAGATTCAAACATAAATGAGATGGAAATAAAGTCAAACACAATTAAATAAACTGCATATTAAATAGATAGATTCTTCACATAGAATATTTCTGGACAGTAGCAACTATAACAGTGATCATTACAAAACAAAACAAAACAAAAAAAGAAATAATGATAAAGTATGTGCTTACTAAGCAAAGTTAAACAGGGGATTACAGAGTTGATGTGTTCTTAGATTATGGCATGACATCACATACTGAGTACAGAGTTCCACTGTTTCAACATTTTCTCCAAGCAGGATACGCATTTTTTCATTGATACTTTCTCGACACAACCTGTCAGCTCCGCGGCTCAGATTAAACTGTCTGTGCCTGTCATTTGATTGTGCGTTTGTTTAAGGTGGCCCTGCTTCCAGGTTGGGTGGAGTTTTCTGTTGATGCACTGTGATTGGCCTGGAGATCCAAATACTGCCCATCCGGCAAACTTTGGTAATAAAACGAACCAAACCAGTTGTTTAAGCACCAGGTGCAATCACCGGTATTGCTCGGCATTTTGTTTTTTAGAACAAATTCACTCCCGGCACACGGCCCAATGAAATTCCCGGCTAAAGCCCCGGAAGCCTGATGCCGGTGACGCCACTGAGTTCAGAAACAATGCTCTATATTGTTCAAGAAACTGAATAAACAAATTAATGAATTAATACTTTAAGTAATTATTAAATTGCACAGTCACATTGCACATTTATTAAGATACTATTGTTAATATCAGAAATCAACAAGGTGAACAACTGGCTAAATTTACCCCTTGGATATTGGATCAACTTACCCTATAGCCACCTTTTCTACACACTAGTCTACACTCTAGTTCACTGCTAACCTTTTGCTAATTAATTCATATGGTTTTAGTCCTTGGTAGTAGACCAACATTTATTGTATATATGTTTGAATGTAGCTAAATTGGTACTGAGACAACAGCCATTAAAAACTAAACTAAAAAAGTTACTTTTTGTTGCAAAAAAGTTTTATGAGCATAAATGTACTTACTACTTAGTTGTTGGTTCCATCACAGCCATGTTGAAATGGAAGTCTCTTCCTAAATGCCTGGTCACATGACACATAGTGCTTACCGTTGCTAGGACACAGGGGGTGGTTCAACTTACCCACTGGCTCGTCTTACCCCGCTCTCCCCTACCTGACCAGCTGATGGCTGCTGCAGCAACGCTGACGAGCTAGCCTAGCCTGGCCTAGCCTAGCCCAGCCTGGCCTAGCCTGGCTTAGCCTAGCAGGCTAACGAGCACAGGGACTCCACTCTGCCATCCTCCTCCTCCCCCTCCTCCGCTCTAACATCAACCCCCCTGCAATCCCAAGGAGGAGAGGGGAAGACCTCCCTCTATCTCCTCCTCATTCTCTCTCCTCCTCTGACTCTTCACCTCCACTCCACGGCCTCCTCGACTGGCCCGTTCACCGCCGTCCCGTCCTTTCTTCTTCCCCTCCGTCTCTTCTTCAACTGGATGGGTGGAGGGTGGGTGGGGTATATTTTTACATCATTTTGTTGCGCCTTGTCATTACTACCCACCCAATGTTATGAGAAAAACTATTGGAAAAAATAAGCCAAAAATAGTTTTAATAAAGATGTTTTGATGTGACAACCCAATATTTTTTTAATTCGCTATTGGAATCAAAAACAATGGACTAGAGCTTACCCTCCTGGCTTGAAACGGTGCGGCCGGGCAGGGCGGCCAGAAGGCCTCGCCAGTCCGGGGACACGTCCTCAGGAAGGCCAAGACCAGGTGGGAGCTGTTCACCAGTCTAATGGCCTAGGGGTAGAAACTGTCTTGCTCACGTTCATGGATAGCTGCTTCTCATCACACCATGACACTGTGTGGATGGCTGTGGAAACAGCATCCTCTGTGGACCTATGTGAGCGATAAGCAAACTGCAGGGGGTCTAATGTGTCCGGTATATTGTTCTGGATGTGGGCTAGGACTACCCGCTCAAAACACTTCATAATTATTGGAGTGAGTGCTACTGGCCTATAGTCATTCAGACAAGTCACTGGCTTTTTCTTTGGGACTGGAATGATAGCGGTTGTTTTGAAGCAGGTGGGGACAGTGGCCTGGGTAAGGGATAGGTTGAAGATATCAGTGAAGATGTTGTGATGCACACACCTTAAGGACCCGTCCGGGTATTTTGTCTGGGCCCCCAGCCTCGCGTGGGTTAACTCTCCTCAGGGTCTTGTATACTTCAGCAGAGGAGACTGTTAGTGTTGGCTGCTGTGTTCCAGTAGCAGCTTGGGATGTCCTCTGTGTCTCAGTGTTAGAAGCTTCGAAGCGAGCATAGAAGATGTTAAGCTGGTCTGGTAGGGAGGCATAGATGGTGGCTACCTCACAGCTCCTGCTCCTGTAGTCTGTGATATGTTGCAGGCCTTGTCACATACGACGGGCATCAGAGGCAGAGTAGTAGCCCTCCAGTTTTTGTCTGTACTGCTTCTTAGCATCTTTAACTCTTCTTTGGAGGTCATACCTTGCTTTCTTACAGTCCTCAGCGTTGCCTGATTTGAAAGCAGTGGAACGGGCACGCAACATGGACCGTACCTGACTGTTTATCCAGGGCTTTTGATTGGGGTATGTACGTACGTGGGTACTATGTTATCAATGCGGGTGCTGATGTAACTGGTCACACACACTGAGCTTCTTCAGACCACACTGTGATTCTCTTACTGACAGGGGCAGCTTGCTTCAGGAGTTGTTTGGAAGCAGGCTAGAGAAACAGAGAGATGTGGCCAGCTGTGCCAAGCAAAGCTGTCTGGCAGTGTTGAGAGCGGAGGAGAGGCGAAGCAGCTCCCTCAAACCAGCCACAGACAGGGGGAATGCTGAATACTGGAGTTTCATCTCTTTTTTTTGGCATTGAAATGGTCTAAATGTAATAACACTGGGACAAAATACATATTTGCATTTTTGCACATTTGCATTTTTCCTCATATGTGCAGGTAAGGCCCTCATGCACCCACACAATACGATAAATATAGAAAATAAAAAACAAACTGATACGCATCACAGATGCAAGGTATCATGCAACATGCAAACTGTGTCTCTCTGTGTTTGTTTCACAGGATTGGGAGCTGAAGAACGGCACATAAACCGCCCCACTGCTCAAACCAGCCATCATCATTTACCTTTCTTTTTTTTTTTAAAGAAAATGTGTGAGAGTGAGAGAGGTTGAGGAGGACACAAGCATAGCATTCACATTGTTATTGAAAGAAAATAAGTGTTGCTGGTATTTGTATAAGAATCACTACATACAGAAATGGCAGTCTTTTTTTAATTCACCCTTTTGTGCTGTTAAGCAGTAAGATCAACTAAGGGTCACATTTCAAAAAGGAGGATTGTTCTCAGGATCAACCAAATAACATCATGAAACTAGAAGGGCACTCGGAGAGCGCAGACCTCCGCCAAGGTTCGTGCTATTATTGCTTGTTCGTGAGTCGGATCCGGATCCGCTCCAAAATGTATTGGGTTCTTCCTTGGCCCATGCTACACCCTTCCACAAAGTTTCATGAAAATCGGGCCAGTAGTTTTTCCGTAATCCTGCTAACAGACAAACAAACAGATAAACAAACAAAAGACACCGAAAACATAACCTCCTTGGTGGAGGTAATAACATGTTAATCGAGTGTTAATTATAATGGGAGGAGGATTGGTATGACTGTGAGACATCTTGAAGAACAAACATCTAATGTAATTTGAGAAATTAAGTGTTAAAGCTGCATTAAGATTTTTATGTAAAAATGCACCTGTCAGTCTAAATCACAAAGTGGGGCTGCAACAGAGAAGAACGTCCCATCTGTAGATTCACTCTATTTGCCCAAATTAAATTCTGGTGTCAGTATGGTCACTGGTGGGAAATCTTCTCCACAGGAAATGAGGAATCACAACTTGTGAAATCCAGAAGATGACTCTGCTCATGCAGCAGTGTTTGTTTTTGCACCTTAGATGTTTTCTTCTCCATTGTATTTCTCAAACAGTCTCCGCCTCGGGGACAGACATGCCTGTAAATAAATTAATAAACCCACTGAGAAACACCTCTTTGTTAAATTCTGGTGTCAGTATGCTCTGTTGTGTTTACGACTGTTTCATGCAGGCGTCAATACATTTGCATGCGCAGTCTGTTGACAACAGGCCAGAGCATCTCTTGACTTCACTTCCCTCAATCTTTGTTGTGTAGATGCATGGAGCGGTGGTAAGGGAGATAGAGGGATGATGGAAGATGGAGTCTGGTCCATCCTTGTGTATAAGAGTTTGTCATTAAAGTGGCTGATAAAGCTGATGAGAGAGAGAGAGAGAGAGAGAGAGTGAGAGAGAGAGAGAGAGAGAGAGAGAGAGAGAGGTGAGTGAGTGATGCCTCCACCCCTCGCGAACGGAGCGTCAGATGAGCCGATCAGCACGATCAGACAGCAGTATTTTGGAGAAAAACTTAACAAAATCCAAAAAACGAAAAGGTGGGGCAGAGAAATTGAGGGATAAAAGAAATAAAGGCTGTGAAGCTGAGGCATCAAAATGCTCAAAAAGGACCGACCTTTTCAGTAGTGCAAGCACCAGCAGCATTTCCACTGCTGGAGATGAACGGCATCAAGAGGCTCAGAGCCTCTCTACACCTTCCCCCGTCCTGAAGGGAGGTAAAGGACTCTGGCCTCAGTGTCTCTCTACACCTTCCCCCGTCCTGAAGGGAGGTAAAGGACTCTGGCCTCAGTGTCTCTCTACACCTTCCCCCGTCCTGAAGGGAGGTAAAGGACTCTGGCCTCAGAGCCTCTCTACATGCCCACCCCTTTACTCCACCTTTTAATTGCTTATAGTTTATTGTTATAAGAAAACATTATAGTTTATTATAATTCATTGTTACCTGGTGTTGGTTAATTTAAATACTTATTGTTTAAAGTTACCAAATTAAAGTGATAAAAATGGCAATGGCAATACCTGACTGATTTCAGTCTGGATGTGGGCCGGTCTGGGGCAGAAAGTCCAGGGCCATTTTCTTGTCCCAGTCCGTCCCTGACCCCGACCACTACACCCTTACTTTCTACTGCAATATTTCCATGTCATACTACTTCAGTTTATAGTCATGCCTGCTTCACAGAACCCTTTCCTGGTGGGAAAACACATTTCTCTTTGCATTTTAACACATTGTGCTCATTTCACAAAAGTTCATGAGATCAGGCTGGAAGAAATGAATTTGACCCAAATGTTGGGACTTTTTCATGTTTAGCCTACAGTTAATGGGGCCTTTATGTGTAAATCCTAGAGAAATAGCATGAGTGGTGTTTAGGATATCTGGTCAGTTTACACTAACTTAACTCAGGTCGCATGACTCCACAAACATAAGCGGTACACCGGTCTCACATCAGATTTGATTAAATTTGAATGATTCCTGTGAGTCATTGCAGCAACAGAGAGGATATAGATATGAATAGAACATACTGTACACAGAGTGTTGAGAGTGGAGGAGAGGCCAAGCAGCTTCCTCAAACTATTTATTTATTCTTTTTTGACACTGGTAGGCAAACCAACATGAAAATGCTGAAATGTCAACATTTGTGAAAAAGAACAATCTGCTCATTTTCTGTTTTGTAATCGTTTTCTTTTGTTACATAATCTTCAAAGTATATTTTGGTCAAATGAAGCTGTTGTTCCTGCAGTTGTTTCATAGTAAGTCAATGAAAGGTAACTGAGATTGAGATCGGCACTCGTATTGACTGATCTACTTCATAAACTTCTCAGTATCGGTTCTAAAAACATTGGTATCGGTGCACCTCTAGTATTTATTGTAGAATTGATTAATGTCTCACTGGTTGTTTATAAAAAGCCCTGAATTGATTCTAAAACAACATTTTGATCAAATTCTACACATGTATGTTTAATTATTATTATTATTATTACTATTATTATTATCCTGGGTTTCAGTGGATAGTTTAGTGTCCCATGGTCTAAATGTTCTTTCAGAGGCTTTTCCACCCTGACAAAAAAAATATTTGTGGGAAATGCTGAATACTGGATTGTTTTTTTGGCATGGAAATGGTCTAAATTTAATGTCATTGAATAGCAACACAAAATACATATTTGCATTTTTCCTCATATGTGCAGACAAGGCCCTCATGCACCCACCCAATATGATATATATAGAATATGAAAAACAAACTGATATGCATCTTAGACAGATGCAAGGTATCACGCAACATGCAAACTGTGTCTCTCTGTGTTTGTTTCACAGGAACGGGAGCTGAGGAACGGCACATAAACCGCCCCACTGCTCAAATCAGCCTGTTCCTATTTACATTTGTCTTTTTAAGAAATTTATTTAAAAACTGTTCATACAGTGAGAGCGGTTGAGGAGAACACAAGCATAGCATTCACATTGTTATTGAAAGAAAATAAGTGTTGCTGGTTTTAGTATCACGACATACAGAAATGGCAACCTTTTTTTAACTTACCATTTTATACTATTGAGCATGCTGCAAGTGGGGCTGCAACAGAGAAGAACGTCCCATCTGTAGATTCACTCTATTTGCCCAAATTAAATTCTGGTGTCAGTATGGTCACTGGTGGGAAATCTTCTCCACAGGAAATGAGGAATCAAAACTTCAGAGTGAAATCCAAAAGATGACTCTGCTCATGCAGCAGTGTTTGTTTTTGCACCTTAGACGTTTTCTACTCCATTGTATTTCTCGGACAGTCTCCGCCTCGGGGACAGACATGCCTGTACATAAAGTAATAAACCCACTGAGAAACACCTCTTTGTTGACTGTGTGTGATTCATTAACTGTGCACCAAGCTGCCTGATAGTGCTGGTCAAAGTATATTATATGTAAATCTCAGTAATTTGACCACATAACAGTTGTTTGTACGCAGGGCCGTGCTAATCGAGATTGCGTCCAATTCACTAACACTTTGCAACACCATCATCCCCAAATGATTATTGTGTATAAAAGATCCTTTAAAGGCTTTGCACAAAGAGATATGTCCATTCAGAAGAGGTTTAGCCACCTGAAAATCTCACATCAGACCAGAAAACCCTCCAATTAAAAGGGCTTTAGGGCACAAGGCTGCCAGCCTCAGTGGATTAGTATTAAAGCTGAAGGCACTTTGCAGTTTGAGCTCCCAGTTGGCTCCTATTTTTTGTTATTCAAATATGTATTACGACTGTTTCATGCAGGCGTCAATACATTTGCATGCTGAGCATTCTCAACACACAGTCTGCTGACAACAGGCCAGAGCATCTCTTGAGTTTTCATATTCCTGCGTAGGGGCAGACAACAATATTATGCCTGATCCTGTTTATTTTCTCAGATATTGGACTTTGAAACATGAAGACCTGGATCCTAATGCCATCCATTAGTGAACCTCACATTCCACACTATACTCATGTTTTCTGAGGTGAATCCATCCCACACCCTGAAATCCATTGAGATTCCATTGAGACCTGTTATCAGCTTTTGTTGGCTAAAAAGGAAGAATAACTACAATATCGAATGGCAAATATAGCAACAATCTATATGACATCTGAGCAGCAAAATATATGAAATGTTGATCAAATGTCAGTGACACAATTTAGCTCTAATGAAACAAGGGGTGTACTTACTTTTGTACAAACTATTTTTCATTCATTTGAATTTTCTCCTTAGTGTATTAGAAAACATTGTATAGATCTCAGACAACAACAAAAAAAAAAAAAAAAAAAAAAAAAAATTTAAAATCATTTTGTAGCCCAACAAATTGTGCAAAAACTCAAGGGGTGCACACACTTTTTCATGGCACTGTATGTAAGACTCAAATATAGGTCCAAAATCGCCCAACTTATCCTTTAAGGATTTGACCCACAATCCCCAGGAGTCTGTGTAACAGTTCATCTTGAACTGTGTAAAAGCTTATTCTCTGAGCTACTGACTGATGATTGATAAGCTTATGTGAGATGACTCCATTGTCCTCTTGGTGTTGGATCTCAAAACACAATCATCACACAACCTCTACTTGGGAAAGTCAACTTATGAAGTTTTATGGATAAGATAACATTTTCTATACACTAACACAGTAACTCATGTTTCAGATGGATGGAAGATTCATTCCAAATGAATGTGTCACTGCTCATGACAAAGGTGTGGCTCTGGAAAACGTCACATCAGAACAAAAGCATATTCACAAAGTCAACCATTACTGTGTTTTTTGCATAAAGCGTGCAATGGAATGCCATAGACATGATCTTTGTTATCTATCAGTAGCAGAGGAGAGAAGCTGGTGTAAAAATATCCCTTGATTTGCCTATTGGCAGCATTAATACAGCTAGAAGATGCTTTAAAGTGGTGTACAACAGCACACTGAGTGCAGAGGAACTGTTCACTCATCCAGCATCATGAAGGAAAAGGTCGTGTTGGGTATCTTCTTTCTCTCAGGTCAGTGAAATCTTTAAGGTCAAATGGTGCATATTACTGAACAATACTGATATAATATTGTACACAACTTTGTATAGTGTTATTGTAATACAATACACAATTCTATGTACAGTAGTGATTTGCAGAGCCGGCCCCAGACATAAACAGTTTAAGCGCTCGTTAGGGGCCACACATGTCTGTGCTGCATCATGGGGCCTCATGATTCAAGGATTTGAATCATCTGAGTGTATAGATCTACTGTTGCAGTGAAATCATACAGGAAAGCAAGTTCTCCAGTTATCAATATAATAATGAACAGGCATAGTAAGTAGGCTATAATATTGTTGCTGAATGATACTTGAAACTGAATTACATTTAGCTCACCCAGGTTTGAGCTCTATACACACACATCTGAGTACACAGGCTTACAGTTAACTAGCTAACCTTGCAATTGTATCCCTCTGAGTAAGCTTGGAATAGTTTTCAGACTACAACAAGTTTTTGAATGCCTAATAAAAAGTCTATTCCAGGGTCGCATTACTGAGATCACCTGGTCAGACCCTTTCACACAACCAGTTCTACCTTTTACCCAGCTCATTGCTTTGGTATTACATGTTAAAAGATGTAAATAACAAGTGGCCATGTGTGTTGACACAGACTTTAGAGTGTGGATGCAAACCTAGCTCTACAGCCTCACAGCACTCATACAGACTTTGTCCTCACAGGGTGGCACACCTTCTCCACATGCCTTCCTCGTCTGTACCACTATGTTGCTGAACCAAAGACCTGGACCGAAGCCCAGAGCTACTGCAGAGAGAAATACACAGACCTGGCCACCATAGACAATATGGAAGAAATGAACCAACTCATTAACACAGTTTCATCTTCAGACTTTTCTCAGTTCGTCTGGATTGGCCTGCGCGATGTAATTCATTGGAGGTGGTCTTTTTCAGATGCATCTTACTACCCAGAGGGTGGGGCTGACTACAGGAACTGGGAGACGAGCAGTAGTAGTCAACCTGATAATAATAAGGGTCGTCAGTTCTGTGTGAACACTGGAGACAATGGGGGATGGTGGGATGATGATTGCAACACAAATTATCTATTCATCTGTTATAATGGTAAGAACATAGTAAAGCACAATTTCTGCTCCCATGAAGATAATTATGAAGTCTAGCTTAAATCAAGCTCAGATCTGAACTGGGGCATTTCTTTTAGTTTGATGGTAGGTCTGGGTTCCTTTCCAAAAGACTCATCAATCATTTTCTTTGCCAAAATCTAATTGTAGGAACAACAATGACGGATCCTGAATTTGTTGTTGTGAATGATCGAATGAATTGGTCCAGTGCTCAGAGGTACTGCAGGGAGAACTACATAGACTTGGCCAGTGTGAGGAACCAGACTGAGAACCAGGAGATCCAGAAGTTGGTGCCACAGGGAGATTGGGCCTGGATTGGCTTGAACAGAGAGCCTCCGAGTCGCTGGTCTGATGGGAGCGACTCCTCCTTCACTTACTGGGACAACACAGCTTATCACGGCATGACCAATGAGATGTGTGCTGTTGTAATACGATGGAACTCAGTCAAATGGAGAGCAATATCTTGTCATTACAGAATTCCCTTTGTCTGCTACAGCTTCCCTGGTGAGTGGTTTGCTGTACTTTGGTTGAGAAGATGGAATACTGAATTGCATCAAAATAGCTTTATTTGTTATTCATATAACCCAGGAACCTTTAGTTGAACCACTGACAGCAGAGTTTCTTAAGATGGGACACCTCTAACTCTTTTAGGCGACTTCAACCTCCACACAGAATTTTTTTTACTTGTGATTTCTCTTTTGACCTGGCCTGCTCTGTATCCACAGAAATCAACATCCCATACTGTACCTCCAGTCAGGGACGGACTGGGAATAAAAAATGGCCCTGGACTTTTTTCACTCAAACAAATAAAAAGAGTTTGTCTCAAACACCAGTCATTATACATTATACCTATACAACATACCTCATTCTGAAGCTTTGAATAAAATAGATTCCATTGGATACTAGTTTGTGGCTCCTGTTCCATTGAAGTCTATGACAGAGTGAACAAAATCTAGCTATTTATTATTAAAAAATAATAATTGTTTGGCACTCACTAAACAGTTTCTGCTTGAACAGATTATACCCCTGGGTGGAACAGTCAATTCTGCGTGAAAATAGTGTGATTACATTCAACACCTTTTTTTTTTCTACAGCCCTTTCTTATGATCTATGTCACCCATTACTGATAGACAAACAGTTGAAAACATGTTTTAAGAAAGGAAACCATTTTCAGCTGTAAACTACAAATATTACTAGATTAGGAGTAGTATCATCATAGAATCCAAAGTACAAATATACTTAAAAAATACCAAAACATGTATATAAATAATATCAAATGTAACTGTAACTTCTACTAACAAATTAAAAAACTGTTAAGATTAAACACCAGATGTAAACCATCTGTTTATCCAGCCAAGCAGCAGCACCGAGGTCAGAAAAATGGTCTGAGAGAGAGAGTGGTGAGTGAGAGAGGGAGAGAGAAAGAGAGAGAGAGTGAGAGAGAGAGTGGTGAGTGAGAGAGGGAGAGAGAGAGAGAGAGAGAGAGAGAGAGATGTTCCATGGTCCAGTCCTACACCTTCATACTGACCATGAACATCTAACTGTTCATTTACAAAATGTGTACATGCTGTAGTCAGCATTTACATTTAAAAGACTCACAACACCATGCCATTGTATTTGTTCCCACAGCAAGCTCATATTTTGTTTCTCTTCTCCTTCTATCTTTGTCCCTAGAACTCCCAAAGAAGCAGGTATTTAAGCTGAAGATAAAGCGGGAGGACTCCTCTGTGGATCTGAATGACCCTGCTGTGAAGGCAGACATCTTACAAAAGGCAAATCTTCTCACATGGGATCTAATGAATGTTGGGTGTTCCAAAAGCAGTGTGTGTAAAAATAGTTACTGTATGTGTCCTGCAGCTCCAGGACAGACTGAAGGACCAAGGGGTGACTGGAGTGGTCCTGAAGTGGCGACAGCAACCTGATGGAAAAGTCTTCCACAAGGAGGAAAAAAGTCCTGAGAAGAAAGAGAAAAAGAAGCCGCAGAAAAAGAGTGAACTCTGAAATTTTTAACCCAATTTAAGATTTGCTGAGTGTAGTGTGATTTCCACTGTGAATGTTCTTTCTATTACTGCTACTAAACAGAATTTACCATGTAGTTTTCAGAATAATGAATACTTAGCCATAGCCTTGAATGTGTAGCCTGTCTAGAGTTTGGTCTTTCATCATCAATGTTATTGTGAGTTTTCATGAAATCATCTCCTGAATAAACCATAATTACAAGCTGACGCTTTGTAACAAGCCTCATGTTTGTTTGTGAAATTTGAAAATAAAACAATAAACATAGAGTTATGGGAGTGATTTATTCCAGGATGGAGGTTAAGTGCACTACGCTTCCTGATGAGGATGCTTTAACATTTCTTTAAACCAAAATCAATAGAACAAACAAACAAGGAATATATTGGACTATTGAAATTCCCACTTTCCCCTTTGTTAAAGGGGAACATGATAAAAAGACGACACATCACTAGAAAACTAAGAACAAGCTGAATTTGAGCAGAATATGTACAAAAGATGAGTAATGTGTGAATCAGAATGGATGAGTGCCATCTGCTGTTTGCTTGTATCAAATACAAGACCAACCAAATGGTGATCTTGCCAATAACAGTAGCATTGATTGAAGTCTATGCTCTTCAGTGACCTCTGTAGTCCCTAAAGGCCTTTAGTTCAGAGTCTGTAGACTTGTTCAGTTGCTGTCCTATATATTATACCTTCAAGACAGCACTGCTTACATCATTAGTAATGTGTATCAAAAATATCCATATATGTAGTCGTGTCTAAATGTAAATATCGTAGATAAGACAATGAAATTCTTTCCACTTAACAATGAAGACCATAAAATTATCTTGTCTAAGAAGGTTGCTTATGAGATTACACTGAAAATATTGAAAGAAATTATACAAAGTGAAGCAGGCAATGGCACTGAGGAAACTGTCATGTTACGGGGAGAATATGCAATTCTCAAAATCAGGGAATTCAGTGAAGGGCCACTCCAAAAAAAAATAATATAGGCTTATACAGTGGGTGCATTCCATTTGGTAACGATTTCTCCTCGTCTCCTCGCCTCGCGTCTCTTCCTCGACTCCTCGGTCAAAGGTCACGGAGGAAACGAGGAGAAGATGCGAGGAGGCGAGTGAACCTGACTTGTCAATTGGACCGTCCTCACACCGCCATATTGAACTGACGTGTGAAGCGTTGCGTTGAGGCTCCTCTCGCGCAGGATGACAGCTATCTAAATTATTCTAAGGCTCATGTTTTATCCACATAAAAACGTTTAACAAAATTCAGATTAATGTTTAATTCATCTAAATTATGCCAGCCTCTAGTGAGCCTTGTCTACCTGATGAAGGTAGAACACTTCAAAAAAAAATCCTAATGCCTAAAAAGCGTCTCTGTTTCTGTTTCTATTCAGTTTTTTGTTATTCTGTTTGCTGTATGCTACATTTTAATTTTGTGAAGCACTTGTAGCACTGATAAGAAAGGTGCTATACAAATTGTCCAACTGTTATCCTTTATACGACTTGGATTAGACAACGATCATGTGGGCTGTTTGACACTCACTGGCAATGAACCAAAGTGCTTTCTTTTTATTCCTAAATAAATAAATTCCCAAATAACCATAAATCTAGCTGTAAGAGCAAAATGTGCGATTTAAAACAATGAAATGCTGTTAATGAGGTTTAGTAAGAATTTATTCTCCCTAAGAGAAATTCCATGGCAACACACACAAACACAATTCATAAGCATGATGAATACTGAATGAGAGACATATCAAACAAACGCAGCAGACCAACTGGTGATCCAGAGAAGACACAGAAGTGATTCCAGCAAAAACATGATGATGAAAATATGTCCTGTCATGGCAACGGTCATTACGCACCGTGACCAAGGTTATGAATATGGTGAGAATGGAAACAGAGGTAGGCTACGCCTAAAAGGCAGAGAAATTTGCATTTTATTTATTTTTGTACATTAAAAAAATTAAATTAAATTGTCTCTAATATAGTTGAAAATCGCTCCGTCTGCTGCTCAGCCCGTGCGTCCTCGGCCGCTGCTTCCCGGAGAAACCCCAGCAGCTCCCTCTGCTCTTTGCCTCTTGGCTGCCGGGGGAACCGAGGAAGCCGCGGAGGTCACACATGGGAGCGGGCAGCAGCATCTGATGGCCCCGGTTGCTCATCAGGGGGACTGGGATCCGGGCTGGATGGGGAGCGCACAGCGGCTGACTCCGGCTGCTGGTCCTCCACACGAGTCTATTAAAGCGAGAGGGAGCGCCGATGGCCTCCCGCCGGTAGTCTCATGCATGAGGGAGAACCGGGGCCAGCTGCAGACCCAGAGCCCGGTGCTGCTGACTTGAGGTCCCGTTAGAAAGAGACGCGCATGGTAAAAGAGTAAAACAGAGAGACATGTGTTTATTTATAGGCTATTTCTATATGTCCTAATGAACGGATTTCATTCAGGCTTATTAGATCATGGAATGTCATTCATATTAATGATACATCCTATAAAATAACTCCATATAAAATTCACGTTACTTGCCTCCACTAACCCTCTCTATGCGCTGGAGGATCAGCTGGCCTCCTCTGTCCCTATAATCACATTCAAGCTTTAAGATCATTTACTGATGCCTATTTGGGAAAAGTTTGACATCCTACAACTACAGACAACAGATCTGTCAGTATATGAACTTTTAACGTAACCCATCATTAACAAATGTTCGGCTAACATTTAAAACCTATGCTATTTCTGTTTGAAGAATATATAACAAGTTGGGGCTACTTACACCTGTGGATCTTTTTTCTGCCAATGTCCGCGCGTTTTCTGATGGTATGGAGGAGGGCTTATATCCGCACGTGCCAATGGTTAATTGACTTCACTCATTATTTCCGCATCGAGGATACACGCCTTATTGGAGGACGGAGGCGAGGAGACATGAAGGATCCTTCATGCGTCTTTTAACCAATTGGAACGTCCTTAATGATGGCGGCTCATTTTTGGATGCCGGGTCAACGAGGAGACGAGGTCGCGAGGACGGAGGAGGAGACACAAGACAATGCACCCGAGGAGACATGAAGGATCCTTCATGCGTTTTTTGACCAATTGGAACGTCCTTCATGATGGGGGCTCATTTTTGGATGCCGCGTTAGCGAGGAGACGAGGCCGCGAGGACGGAGGAGAGGACGCATTTTGGCCAAATGGAATGTACCCAGAAAGACAGAGCGAGAGCAGGAGTAACGTTACATATGGACATGGTGAGGTTTTTTTTGTTTGTTTGTTTTTTTAAATCAAAACGAAGTCATTGGTTGGGTAGTTGGCATATCACCAATCAACAGTCACAGTAAACCTTTTGCTGGACGCATAACTTTATCAACTGTGAAAATTGTATCATTCGCTGCTGGTCACTTTCTTAGAAGAGATTATAATTATAAAAACAATAATATGTAACGTTAATTAATCCGAGACCGAGTCATATTAACAACGATTCCGAGATGAGACCAAGACCGTCAAAAATCGGTCTTCCGTCTGGTCTCGAGACCGAGACCGGACTCGAGTAGCCTACTACAGCCCTGCATAGTAGCCTATAGGTGCGCTCAATACAAAGACAAAACAATAAACACTAATAATTGCCAGGTTATTTGATAAACACTCAGGTCAGACAAAGGCAAGGTTAGATTGTATTGGGGAAAATACATTATAGAGGGAGATTAATCTGATTTAGGCTATTTTACTCCAGTTGATAACGTTAATGTGGGTAGGTGCAAGTGAATCTAAATTTTAAAAAGAGAAACGGCTTTAGGTCTTACCATTAGAGTCATGCATAAGCCTTTATCATCACATGCTGCAGCAGCTTGCAAGTCGCTGTCCAGGGCGACATAGTAGAAAGTTATGGCAGGTATAGGCCTGTTCTTTCATCTGTCTGTGTAACGGAGAATTCCTCCTGGCCCTCCTGTTTCAGTCATGGATAGTCTTGCCTTTTGCATCTAATTTCATGTCAAGCCATTTCTTTTTTTTATTTCTTTTTTTATTTCTGTGATGGTGCCCTAACGACAAATCACTATAGTCCTATAATATTCCTATAATACTCCGATAGGGACTTAGAGTGTCTGTGATACTCACTAGTGAGTTTATAATGACCATATCATGGTATTTTCGTCTTGTGTAGTGTCACTATAATATTCCTATAGGGAATTATAAATTTGTTGGGATATTTATTTTGTATTAATCTAAAATGTAGTATAGGAATACTAGACCTATAGTTGATTTTCGTAATGGAACGCAGTACAGACGACACTGCATTAACAGCACAAGTTATTTTTTCCCATTCCTTGGCTTTAGCAGGGCCTTTGATTCCACTACTGAATGATATTAAATATTATATGCTTTGGTTGACTTATTTCTGATAGTAGGACTTCGGTCTCAGAGCTGGTAGACGTCTCCTTAGTCTTCCGTGTCATTTTTATGAAGGAAGCTTCCATACATATGGGCCGGACCCCTAACCTTATATGGCATTATTGGGGCGTCAATTATGCAAATTCACAATTCTCATGAACGCGCGTTCATTTAGAACAAGTGGAATTCATAAAAAATAAAAAAAAATAAAAAAAATCACGAGGCCCCAAGCAATTGCCTACCTATGCCTTATGGTAAAACCGCCTATGCCAATCCACCCAACACCCACCTACTCAGCCTATCCCGCCCCAAACCCCCCACCATCCACCCCCCACTCCCCTTACCTCACGGAGGTGGGGGTTCACACACACACACATACAGACACACATCCGCCAGCACGGGGGGATAAAAAATATTATTTGAGTCTCCCAGAATGACTAGACACTCTCACTCTTTAAAGGCAATAATATTTTTTCCAAGGAGAGAAGGATGAGATGAACTCTTGTGGAACTTGCAGGAGTTATGAAGAGTGTACTCAAACACAAGAGGGTGGTGTTGCACTTTCTTTAAACAACACACACACACACACACACACACACACAGTATAAGCCTATATTAGGCGTAGCCAGTGGTGGAATCATGTCTCCATAAAGATTTGGTTTGTTGTATGTAAATGTGTAAATATGAACAATCTGAGTGTGAGTGTTTTACACTAATACCAAAATGATACCAATCTTTTTTTGTCCCTTCACTTTCCCTTTTCAAGTGATGTGTCGTCTTTTTATCATGTTCCCCTTTAACAAAGGGGAGAGTGGGAATTTCAGTAGTCCAATATATTCATGAAGGACTTTCACAACTGATGGCACAGACCATGTGAATTTGACCACACTGTTAAATTTTTTTTCCTTGTTTGTTCTATTGATTTTGGTTTAAAGAAATGTTAAAGCATCCTCATCAGGAAGCGTAGTGCACTTAACCTGCATCCTGGAATAAATCACTCCCATAACTGTATGTTTATTGTTTTATTTTCAAATTTCACAAACAAACATGAAGCTTGTTACAAAGCGTCAGCTTGTAATTATGGTTTATTCAGGAGATGATTTCATGAAAACTCACAACAACATTGATGATGAAAGACCAAACTCTAGACAGGCTACACATTCAAGGCTATGGCTAAGTATTCATTATTCTGAAAAGTACATGGTAAATTCTGTTTAGTAGCAGTAATAGAAAGAACATTCACAGTGGAAATCACACTACACTCAGCAAATCTTAAATTGGGTTAAACTTTCAGAGTTCACTCTTTTTCTGGCTTGGATAAAGCTGGGGAAATATGAATAACCGATTAAAGTTAAAATTATAACTAAGTTTTTATTTTCAAAATAAGACCCGTTTTTCCTTTGAATCCAGGAAGAGATTGGTGACTGCCCTGTGATTGATTATTTGTGCATCTGTGCAGTTTATCATAGTGCACTGAGGTTTGTGACTGGCTTAAAAGCTCTCATACATCATTGTGTGTTGTATATCAAGGCTACCTGGCCCTCATTGTCCATATGGAGGCATACACAATGACTTTTATTAATGTATAAGTCCATTGTTGGTATGCTTCCATTCTATCTTTGTTCTTACATAGTACGTAATACTGGCAGCTATAGCCTTCACTCTTCTGCTCTGTACTTATTATCTGTTCCTAAGGTCCGTACAGAACTGAGTAACTGAGGAGCTTCAGGTACTCAGCTCCCTCCTCCTGGAATGCCCTACAAGCTGAAATTTTAAAAACATTTTAAATGACTTAGAAATACATTCAACAGGGAACTGTGACTGTGTCTAAATGGTTAGTTCTTTTGTCTTTGACATAATTTGTAAGTTATTTTCTTTGTTGTATCATCTGTAACTTTATCTATGTGTAATTGCTGCTGTCTTGGCCAGGTCTCTCTTAAAAAAGAGATTTTGAATCTCACTGAGACTCTCCTTGTTTAAAGAAAGGTTAAATAAATAAAATTAATAAATCTATTCTCATGTAATGCACCATTCTATCTGCTCCACCAAAGTACAGCAAATCACTCACCAGGGACGCTGTAGCAGACAAAGGGATATCTGTTAGTACAAGGCACTGCTCTCCATTTGAATGACTTCCTTAGTGCTGCAGCACATTGTATCTTATTGGCCATGGGGATTGGTGTTTTCTCCCAGTAAGTGAAGGAGGAGTTGCTCCCATCAGACCAGCGACTCAGAGGCCCTCTGTACAGGCCAATCCAGGCCTGATCTCCCTTTGGCACCAACTTCTGGATCTCCTGGTTCTCATTCTGGTTCCTCACACTAGCCAAGTCTATGTAGTTCTCCCTGCAGTACCTCTGAGCACTGGACCAATTCATTCGATCATTCACAACAACAAATTTTGGATCCATCGTTGTTGTTCCTACAATTAGATTTTGGAACAGAAGTGGATTGATGAGTCCTTTGGAAAGGAACCCAGACCTACCATCAAACTAAAATAAATGCCCCAGTTCGGATTTGGGCTTGGTTTAAGATAGACTTCATAACCATCATCATGGGAGCAGAAAATATGCTTTACTATGTTCTTACCATTATAACAGATGAATGGATAATTTAAGGTGCAACCATCATCCCACCATCCCCCATTGTCTCCAACGTTCACACAGAACTGACCATTCCCAAAATCAGGTTCATTGTCAGTCCATGAGTCCCAGTTCCTGTAGTCAGACCCACCGTCTGTGTAGTAAGACACATCTGAAAAAGACCACCTCCAATCATCATGTAAGCCAATCCAGACGTACTCATAATAATCTGAAGATGGAACTGTGTTAATGAGCTGGTTCATTTCTTCCATATTGTCTATGGTGGCCAGGTCTGTGTATTTCTCTCTGCAGTAGCTCTGGGCTTCGGTCCAGGTCTTTGGTTCAGCAACATAGTGGTACTGACGAGGAAGGCATGTGGAGAAGGTGTGCCACCCTGTGAGGACAAAGTCTGTATGAGTGCTGTGAGGCTGTAGAGCTAGGTTTGCATCCACACTCTAAAGTCTGTGTCAACACACATGGCCACTTGTTATTTACATCTTTTAACATGTCAGGTAATGTGCTTGAGTTGCTCAAACTGGCATCATGGTACTTTCTCTGAGAGAATCAGCAGTATGGTAACAAGAATAAGAAAATAATCACTATTGTACATAGTACTGTGTATTGTATTACAATAACACAATACAAAGTTGTGTACAATATTATATCAGTATTGTTCAGTAATATTCACAATTTGACCTTAACAAAGATTTCACTAACCTGAGAGAAAGAAGATACCCAACACGACCTTTTCCTTCATGATGCTGGATGAGTGAACAGTTCCTCTGCGCTCTGTGCTCAGTGTGCTGTTGTACACCACTTTAAAGCATCTTCTACCTGTATTAATGCTGCCAATAAGCAAATCAAGAGCCACACCTTTGTCATGGGCAGTGACACATTCATTTGGAATGAATCTTCCATCCAGCTGAAACATGAGTTACTGTATTAGTGTATAGAAAATATTATCTTAACCATAAAACTTCATAAGTTGACTTTCCCAAGTAGAGGTTGTGTGATGATTGTGTTTTGAGATCCAACACCAAGAGGACAATGGAGTCATCTCACATAAGCTTATCAAACATCAGTCAGTAGCTCAGAGAATAAGCTTTTACACAGTTCAAGATGAACTGTTACACAGACTCCTGGGGATTGTGGGTCAAATCCTTAAAGGATAAGTTGGGCGATTTTGGACCTATATTTAAGTCTTACATACAGTGCCATGAAAAAGTGTGTGCACCCCTTGAGTTTTTGCACAATTTGTTGGGCTACAAAATGAAAAAAAAAAAAAAATGTTTTTCATTGTCTGAGATCTATACAATGTTTCCTATTACACTAAGGAGAAAATTTTAATAAATGAAAAATAATTTGTGCAAAGGTAAATACACCCCTTGTTTCAATAGAGCTAATTTGTGTCAGTGACAATATTTGATCAACATTTCATATCTTTTGCTGCTCAGATGTCATATAGATTGTTGCTATAGGTTTTGAACATTATTTGCCATTCAATATTGCAGTTATTCTTCCTTTTTAGCCAACAAAAGCTGATAACAGGTCTCAATGGAATCTCAATGGATTTCAGGGTGTGGGATGGATTCCCCTCAGAAAACATGAGTATCGTGTGGAATGTGAGGTTCACTAATGGATGGCATTAGGATCCAGGTCTTCATGTTTCAAACAACAAATAAAATAAATACATGAAAATTAATACATTTAAAAAAATAAATATGGATGAACTTTCACTGGAGTTTGTCCTGTCCAGTATCTGAGAAGATAAACTCCAGTGAAAATGCACCTGTTATCCACTGCTACAGAAATGGATCAGGCATAATATTGTTGTCTGCCCCTACGCAGGAATATGAAAACTCAAGAGATGCTCTGGCCTGTTGTCAACAGACTGTGTGATGAGAATGCTCAGCATGCAAATGTATTGACGCCTGCATGAAACAGTCGTAATACATATTTGAATAGTAAGCTCATGAAAATGTGTTCAACTAGAGTACTATGTAAGCAAATAGCCCCCTTCATCACCACCTGGAAGCTCAAACTGCGAAGTGCCTTCAGCTTCAATATGAATCCACCGAGGCTAAAGGTTTCTGGTCTGATGTGAGATTTTCAGGTGGCTAAACCTCTTCTGAATGGACACATCTCTTTGTGCAAAGCCTTTAAAGGATCTTTTATACACAGTAATCATTTGGGGATGATGGTGTTGCAAAGTGTTAGTGAATTGGACGCAATCTCGATTAGCACGGCCCTGCGTACAAACAACTGTTATGTGGTCAAATTACTGAGATTTACATATAATATACTTTGACCAGCACTATCAGGCAGCTTGGTGCAGTTAATGAATCACACACAGTCAACAAAGAGGTGTTTCTCAGTGGGTTTATTACTTTATGTACAGGCATGTCTGTCCCCGAGGCGGAGACTGTCCGAGAAATACAATGGAGTAGAAAACGTCTAAGGTGCAAAAACAAACACTGCTGCATGAGTCCTCCCCCCCCCCCCCCCCCCCCACCCCCCACCAAAGCTATGTACAGTGGGTTCACATTTATTGACATCGTACATCCTGCTCAGATAAAAGCCGCGCGGAGCCGAGAGGGAATCAAATCGAACTGAATGGTTTTTTTTTTGTTTTGTTTTTTGGATAAAACTCCCCTACGCCTCCGTCTTCATGCCGACATGCAGACTACGCTCTAGCTTGCAGACTTGCGGGGGAATCCGTCTGAAAGCAAGGAGGGGACAGGAGATATTTACACGACTGAGGAAAAATGGCGCCCGTGTACTGTATGTAGCCTTGATTTCCCAACCCTATCCCACGATGCACCAGGGAATGAACGCGTTTAGTAAGTGAGCTTACAAGCAGCAGTGCATCCTAATGCTACTTTTAGCATCAATCCCAACAAAGCACCTCGGTACACTTAGCAGTGTGAACATGGCAATATTGCGTTGGCAGTGGAGACGCTGTATGGTAAAGCCATTACCAAAAAAACAAAAAGCACCATAAAAAATATGTGACATTGATTAGTGTGTTTGTGTGTGTGTGTGTGTGTGTGTATACTGTATATATAGCAGGCTGAACATCTAGGTCACAGTCTCTGATTTAGCAGAACACACAGCAATTTGGAGTTTACAGCAAGTGTTTCTATTTCAGTCAGTGTATTGATGATGGGTTTGGAATGTGCCTTGGAGACATTTACACACGCACACACACACACACACACACACACACACACACACACACACACACAGATCACAGGGCTACAGTAGACCAGTGGCGTGATTAGAAGAGCTGGACTGAGACCCATGGATGAGGAAGCACAAGTCATGGTGGCCACGTCATTTGAGGTTTCAGAGTTTTCCAACGGCGGACGCCAAATCTAAAGGCAGCCCCGCCTAAGCCTGACCTGCCCGGCTTCCCAATGGCAAACACACACCAAGCCGGAGTCCCAACAGCCTAATGACAGCCATCCATCATCAAACCAGGGGCAGATAGAGTAACAGTGACACAGAATCACAGTTAAAGCCGCACGAAGTCACATCGCACGTTGGCGGCCCCGACTGGCAGCGGGAGGTAACTCGTTTGAATTTGGAGGACTTCGTTACCCATTCTTAAGTTTTGATTCCTCATGTCCTGTGTGTTGTTGCCTAGTGCAGCTTTAACACTTAATGCTTTAAATCATTTCTCAAACTAACATTGGATGTTTGTTCTTCAAGATGTCTCGCAGTCACACCAATCCACCTCCCGTTATAATTAACACTCGATTAACATGTTATTTCAAGATGTTATTTGGTTGATCCTGAGAACAATCCTGCTTTTTGAAACGTGACCCTTAGTGGAGCGGTGCAGTGTGTTTCTTGATGCCGCCGCCCCTGAATGAGAGCAACTCACTGCGTAGGAAATGGGAGTCTATGGAGCGCCACAAGCACTACACAACAACTTTAAATATATCAACATAAATAAACAAAGGGAAGCTAGTATTTCCTTTAAACATTTACAAATAAATACTTGGTTTTGACCTTTGACCTTTCTGAACCCAAGCTGTGAATCTGCTGAAACAGACTGAGTGAAAAGAAAACTTTAAAAGAAGAGTGATACACTGCTTGAAAAGAAAGTACAGCGGACAACACAAGTTGCACAACTTAGTACACTAAGCATGCTCAATAGTATAAAATGGTAAGTTAAAAAAAGGTTGCCATGTCTGTATGTTGTGATACTAAAACCAGCAACACTTATTTTCTTTCAATAACAATGTGAATGCTATGCTTGTGTCCTCCTCAACCTCTCTGACTGTATGAACAGTTTTTAAATAAATATATACACATTTTCTTAAAAAAAAAGAAAAAGATAAAAGGTAAATAAGAACAGGCTGATTTGAGCAGTGGGGCGGTTTATGTGCCGTTCTTCAGCTCCCATTCCTGTGAAACAAACACAGAGAGACACAGTTTGCATGTTACATGATACCTTTCATCTGTCTAAGATGCAAATCAGTTTGTTTTTCATATTCTATATACAGTATATCCTATTGTGTGGGTGCATGAGGGCCTTATCTGCACATATCAGGAAAAATGCAAATATATATTTTGTTGTTTTATTTGACCATTGCCATGCCAAAAAAATAAAAAATAAAATTCCAGTGTTCAGTATTTCCCACAAATTCTATTTTTATCAGGGTGGAAAAGCCTCTGAAAGAGCATTTAGACCATGGGACACTAAACTATCTAAGATAATAATAATAATTATAATAATAATAATAATAATCATCATCATAATAATAATCATAATAATAACAATGATATACTAATAACATACTTGTGTAGAATTTTATCAAAATGTTGCATTAGAATCAATTCAGGATAAGGACTTTCCATAAACAACCAGCGAGGTATTAATCAATTCTACAGTAAATACTACTATGCTGTCTACTATTGACAACTGCAGGAACAAGTGCTGCATTTTATCAAAATATACACTGAAATTTGTGCATCAATCCTCAATCAAACAAAAGAAAACAATTACAAAACAAAAAATGAGCAGAATGCTCTTCAGTTCTATCGGTGCACCTCTAATAAATATCTAATCAAACAAACTCCTATCAGAGGTGGACGACACTGACTGGCTGATTTTCAATAAAAGGCCGATACTGGCCTGATATATTAGTAAACCATTATATATCGGTGTAGCCCTAGCGTGCACCGTGACCTCTGACCTTGGCCTTCCTGAGGACGTGTCCCCGGACTGGCGAGGCCTTCTGGCCGCCCTGCTGCCGGCGGAGCAGTGAGGCGCTGTTGACCGGCAGCGAGCAGGACTCGGTGTCGCTGGTGTCGCAGCTGGAGAAGGGAGAGGACTCCTGGGTCCGTCGCAGCACCACGGGTGACTACACACACACACACAGAAAGAAAGAAATGATTCAGCTATGTTGGTACAATGCTATGTTGATTGTTGGTACAATTTGGTTTCTGAACTGCTGAGCAGACCGTTTCAAGCCAGTAGGGTAAGCTGTACCTCTAGCCGATTGCTGTCGATTCCAATAGCGAGTTAGTAGTATGACATGGAAATAATGCAGAAGAAAGTAAGGGTGTAGTGGTCGGGGTGGTGGATGGGCGTAAGCCTTTGCCTTCAATTCAGAAGACCCAGTTTCCAAATTCATACCAAGAAGATTTCTACTGAGTGAAGTTCTAATTTTTTTAGTTTTTCTTATTTAACCATGACCACAACCTTTCCCTAACCTTAACCAAATTGATTTGCTTGCCTAACCTTAACCATAATCTTAACCTTAATCTTGACCTTAACCCAAACCTTGGCCAAAGTTGTTTTGCTTGCCTAAACTTAACCGTTAGCAATAAAATACCGTCTCCAATTCAAGCTTTTAACACATAATCCAATTTGTGGTGGAGGAACATAAACTTCACATAATTTGTGTCCACAACACATTGTCTACATTTCAGAGTTTGTGCTCATTTCACAGTTTTTCATGAGATCACGTTGGTTTGTTCCTATGTGAATCTCAGCAGCATGTATGGTGCTGGGTGGCTGACCTGGGGGCCCGAGGTTCCAGCTTTGGGTTCGATGGTGAGGCCCAGGGTGACCCCTCCGCTCAGGGCCTTCTTCAGGCTCTCCTTCACCTCCGTCAGCTCCAGCTCCAGGTTCACCCGCTCCTCCTCCTTCTGCTTGCACTCATCTTCCACCTTCTTCAGTCGCTCCGACAAGGAGGCGTGCGAACGCTTGCCTAAGGGAGGAAGGTTCACATTATCACTCTATTGTTAAAGCGGCACTAGGCACGAGTTTTAAAAAAAATAGACCCGTCTTATGAGCTTTATCAGCCACTTTAATGACAAACTCTTATACACAAGGATGGACTTGACGCCATCTTCCATCATCCCTCCATGTCTCTTACCGGCAGCGGCCTCCACGGCGGTGCGCAGGTCTTTCCTGTCCTTCTTCAGCTGGGTCAGGCGGTTCCTGATCTCCTGCTTCCTCTTCATCAGCTCCTCTTCCTTGGACTGCAGCCGCTTGGCGTCGGCCTCCACGCGGTTCTTACCGTACTTGTACTGCTCCGCATCTACACAACACAGATTGGGGGGAGAAGAAATTGGACGTATGGATGTAAGATCGGTGTCCAGAAATAGTCGATTGGTTGTGTCGCCTGCCCTCTGGAACCTCTCTCTTTCGACTTCCCCACTGTCTAAATCATCCTTTATATGTGAAAAGCCTTAATGTGTCAAGGAAGTAAGAAAAACAGCCTTGTGTTTAGCTTGACAACCATGTAGTTTTGGGTCAAGGGTTTTCAAGGATTTCCTAATCCTAATCTTGTCAAACTTTCTCAACCCATTGAAAACCAGGTAATCCTTAAACTGAAGGTAAAACATGAACGTTTGCGAAATGCTGTCCGTGAACTGTAGAGCTCTGGACTCCAAGCAATCGAAACCAAACCGAACCAAAGGTTTACCAGAAGGTTCTGTTCTGTTACAGAGGTCTTTATACATGATCTCAGTCGGGTCATCAGGAGCCCCCGAGATGGTGCAGCAGTGGAATGCATTCCTCAGCCTTCCAACATTTGACTTCTGCAAATAAGGGAGATTTTCCAGCACAATGCGACCCCAAACCAACACACACAGGAAGAAAAAAAAACAGAAAAAGAGCGGTGCCTTGCTGATCAGGACAGTGGGAAGACATGAACTGCCCAGAAACCCGCTGAACTCACAGCCGCAGCCTGGAAGCACTCATTAATTACACAGGGACCATCCCTTTCCTTGCTGGAAAATACACAGAGACTATGCCACTGAGGGCAACCATCAAACATCTGTGTATGTGTATGCATGTGCGCATGTGAAGTTTGCTCACGAAGACTCACTCAATCAAACCACCACTGACGTTTTCAAATTCAGTACAATTATTTGGGCTGACACTGGAAATATACGGCTTGTGCGGCGTCCTCTAAATCCAGCATGACACATAACTTGGTATTTCCATCCCTACGCGGCGTTTGGAGGGGCGACAAGCTACACAAGCGCGGTCACAGCCCTCCTCGTTCACACATTAGGCGAAAAAATACAATTCCCGACCACACGGATTAGCGCGACCGCGTTTCACCCCTCCGCCAAACGTCTGGCCGCGCTTCTGCTATCGCGGCTGTTTGAGCGTTGCCTTCACGTCGGCAGAGGGTTCAAGTTCTCCGGTCCGCAATGCGTCACGTGGATCGTCTCGAGGGTAGGATATATAACGCTTGGCTGGGAGACGCTGAATTAGGTCTTCGAGTTATTTACTCCCCCCCCACCCCCCCACCCCCACCCCCTGCTTAAACCAACTGTAATTTGGACATTCCTGCATTTTCCAGATTGCTGTGGAGCTGCGTTTTGCTAGAAAGCAATCAGCGGTGGGGAGGCTGGGGCCGGGGAGCCAGACACACTGTCTGCTAGGCCTGGTTTCTAATGCTGCTGCTCAGTTACAGCACAAGAAGCTGACTGGGAAAGGCGGACTTGGCATGGGCAGTGTTGGATGATTACAGTAATTCTATTTGTTGATTAGTGCAACGAATTCAATTTCAGTAATAATGCAGTTACCAAATCAACAAAATAATAATAATTTTGTTATCACACCCACTAAATACTAGATTGATGTTGAATAATCTAAAAACTATATCCCACTGCCATCTACCTGATTATTTTTTTGTGATTTTTGTTTTTGTCGTTGTCATCTCACACTAAAGCAGCTTGGATGAGAAATGTTAAAAAAGTTGAGGTAACACTTTACAATAAGGGTCACTAAGTTAAGGGTTAGCTAATGCTTAATAACAGTTAACTAATGTGTAATTTACTAATGGTGTTCATGTTAACTAAGGTATTCATTTATACATTATTTAATAGTTTATAAAGATGACTATTAAATAATGTATAAATTAATACCTTAGTTAACATGAACACCATTAGTAAATGATTACCAGACACATTAGTTAACTGTTAATTAAGTGACTTAATTTACTTAATGACCCTTAATACTTAGTGACCCTTATTGTAAAGTGTTACCAAAGTTGACTTTCTCTGGGTGGAAGTATTCCCACTACCTTGATTTTATCCAGTAAAATGATGACAAGATCATCGGACATCAGTGAGAAAGTAATCACATTACCCTTTTGAAATGACTGATGAGTAATGCGTAATACATTGTTTATTTAAAAAAAACAAAAACGACCCCAATAATGGTGGCGGGTGACTCACTGATTGAATTATCAAACTGTAGTTATCAGTCCACGTTCAGTGATGATGCACACACACACACACACACACACACACACACACACACACACACACACACACACACACACACACACACACACACACACACACACACACGTTTACCATCAGTACTTACTGGAGTTGCTGCGTTTCACAGACGCTGTCCCATTTGTCCCATTCACTCCATTCTTCTTGGCCTGGTTCTTCTGGTCTGCCTTCTGTTTAGACGCCGTCCCATTGGTCACAGAACCCTTCTTTCCCTTCAGCTGATTGGCGGAGAGCGAGGAAGGGAGAGATCAAACATTTACTGGAGAGAACTTAAAAATGAGATATGGTCCAGTTAGTGATGACCACCTCTGATATGATGCAGTTTGTTTGATTACATATCAGTTGTATAATTGATCATTGAACATTAACCTAATTGGATTCTAATACAACATTTAGATCAGATTCCACACAGAGGCTTTTCCACCCTGCCAAGAATAAAGTTCTGGGGTGAAACACTGAAACCTTGCAGGATTTGGCAAATTTTGGCATGAATATTGAATATTGGCATACATTTCAACTATCATCATTCTCAGTCCCGAAATGCTGGTGCTGTTATCGGCCTTCAAAAACCCATATTGGTTGAACCCTAGTCTAAACAAACCTCCAAAAAAGTCCCCCTCTCAACTTTATTCCATCATAATCCAGTTTATGATCTAAGCGAGCGGGATCTAACACACACACACACACACACACACACACACACAAACACACACACACACACACTCCCCACTGTTGTCTAAAACGCCTGGATGTGGCACTAGCATTCGGCTTGATTTTGGTTTCACAGGCTCCATCCTGTTGGCCGCAGTCTTTTTCACACCTTGTACATTGAAATCTAAAGTGGAGCGGTACTTTGTGGTCCGGGAGGCGATGTTAACACCCCTTGGCCACGCCACACACACCACACACATCAAAGGGGATGGTGTGTGTGTGTGTGGGGGGGGGGGGGGGGGGGGAGGAAGCGGAGCTCCATATAACGCCATGCGGTGACTTATGTGGCCGGCGAGGCAGGGTGGCACTTAGACCAAGGCTGTAAAAATATAAATTACACACACAGCCGACACTCATTGTAAAGGAAGGGAGTAAATATGTGGAACGGCCGCATATGCACGCACACACGCATTTACAAATATGCATGGAGTACACATACAAATACACATACATGAACACATGCATACGGTGTATACATACCTATACATGTACACACACACATCCTGCACATGTAGACACCATACACACATACTACTACTACTTTTTCACTATCTTAAAGCCATTTTGATCTGAAGGCTTCTGCTTAAATGCTTGAAATGTGTTTCTTAGACAAATATAAA
This sequence comes from Centroberyx affinis, assembly GCF_046629955.1. Lineage (NCBI taxonomy): Eukaryota > Metazoa > Chordata > Actinopteri > Beryciformes > Berycidae > Centroberyx > Centroberyx affinis. The sequence continues at coordinate 128,444 of NW_027282685.1, forward strand.
TAGTGAAGTTGATCCTATGTATGAATTTCATCAAGGCAAAGGGCGGCTACTGTAAAGAATCTAAAATATAAGATTTGATTTGTTTAACACTTTTTTGGTCACTGCATAATTCCATTTGTGTTATTTCATAGTTTTGATGTCTTTAATATTATTGTAAAATGTGGAAAATAGTAAAAATGTGGTGAAAAAAAAAAAGTGGTGTGTCCAAACTTTTGACTGGTAGTGTATACACACATACAGTCGTATAGACATAGATATATATGCACATACACTTAGAAACTGCACATACTGTAGATTTATACACATATGCATGTACAAATACGTAGGTGTTCATGCATAAATGGATGTACACACACATACACACAACACAGTATGTGTGTTTGCATGTATTTGCATGTCTGTGTACACACAGACACAAAACACAAGACAGCAGAAAAAACAAAACAACAGAATAACTGAACTGAAATGAACTATAAGGAAATAATTAATATGTGTCCTTTCCTAAAGTGAAGCGCAGATAGCTTATATCTTACAAGATCTGGTCTCGCTCAACACATTTGGAGCTGAAGCACATGTTTGTGCGTTTCCAAAGGCAGGACACAGGAGTCAACTAGGGGCCCGGTCACGCTTATAATCGAATTACTAAGAGCTACACCAGGATGGGAACACGATTCACGGGCTGATGGGAAAGAGAGGTGGGTTTGTGGGTGGCCAACGTCAACACCGTGTCTATTAAGTCAAAGCATGTCCCTGCAGGAATAATAAATGGAAGAACAAATGAGGGGCAAAATTTCCTCCTTCCCCCAGCCAAGCACCTCTCGCTTCCAGCTAACTTGTGCTCAGCGCATGTAAAAGAGGCAGTTCACCATTTGAATAAAGGGACTATTCACCACTGTGGTCACAGCAGTAGGATTTAATATTCAAATTACATTTGAGGGATGTCTGTGGAACAAATAAACTGGGACCAATACATTGAGGTTCCTTCCTGATCACCGCTAGTCAATATGTGTTTATTATTATTATTATTATTATTATTTTATATCAGATGTCTGACCAGAGAAATCATTCCAGTGTGGTGTGGGAGGATTTTATGTAACAGTCTGTAAAACCTGCAGTGAAACCTGCCTCACCCTGCCTTAAAGAGCTGCTAACCCACTTCAAAGTATTTCATCATTGTGGCTTTCAGTGGAGAGTTTTAGTGTCCCATGATGGTCTAAATGCTGCTTCAGAGGCTTTTCCACCCTGACATGAACAAAACTCTGGTGGAAACACTGAATCCTTGTAATTTTGGGGCATGAAAATAGTCAATTTCTATAGCTATTCTAACAGCTCTTGTATCTGCCTCCAAAAATCAATATTGGTCGAGCCCTACTAATAATTCTGTGTTCAGATATGGGAATCAGTAACCACTTTGAGCACTAACTTCATGGAAAAATACCTTTTGCTGAAGAAAGAAAATCACCCAGAGCCAAAGACAGACCCAAGCATAGCTGTGTGCCCACATTAAGGTTAAATGCCAGTATCGAGGATGTTAAGAAGCAGAAAATGTTGAAGGAAAAATCCACCCTAAAATACTTTAACACTGTTAGAAAACAGCTATTGGTGATGTACTTTACATTTCTGGGCCCATTTTGTTGTTTGGTTTTTCTACTTAAAGCTGTAAATATCAGGTTTTGGTGTAAGCCCCTCAGAATCAAAGAGGGAGAAATCCATCATAGAAGACACAGAGATACCAAGTGCTGCACTGACAGCAGCCTCCACTGACCAGAATGCAATGCAGCCACAAGACATGCTGTATTGTGAGTAAGGGGCACGACTCTTTTCTCAACTGGAAAAACTGTCGCCTCACTATCACTATGTAGGGGACAGCGGGGTAAGATGAGCCAGTGAGTAAGTTGAACCACCCCCTGTATCCGAGCAACGATAAGCTCTATGTGTCATGTGACCAGGCATTTAGGAAGAGACTTCCATTTCAACATGGCTGTGATGGAACCAGCCACATAAGTAGTAAGTACATTTATGCTCATAAAACTGTTTTTAGCAACAAAAAGTACATTTTTACATTCATTGTTTAATGGCTGTTGTCTCAATACCAATTTAGCTACATACAAACATATAGACAATAAATGTTGGTTTACTAGCAAGGACTAAAACCATATTAATTAATTAGCAAAATTCAGTGGCTGAGTTTGTCCCCAAGCGGCTAGGATCAATTTACCCCAACCCTATGGCAAATTGAGCCAAAGGACCACTTTTTACTAAAAAGTTGTATTTTCATTCTTCTTTCATTTAGCTGCATTTTTACCTGTTCATTTCAGTCAACATCCTGAAATATGGGTGGAAGCATTTGTTTTAGTTTCTTTGCCAAGATAACATTTTGGCTCATCTTACCCCGCTCTCCCCTATAACCCACAGCTGAATGCAACAATTTCCCACCCATTCTCTGGGGGCTGCCACAAGGCATTCTGGGAAACATAGGAAATCAGTAACTGAAGTATAAGCAGATGAGGCACGGTGAGGGAAAAGTGGGCTCACCAAAAAAGTAAATTACAACACATCACCACAAAACAACTCCTGGAATGGACTGAACATCACAGACTGATGAGTTTAGCAGTGTATGAGTATCTGAGGGTGGATTCTTCCTTGTAAGTTCAGAAAAATGTTAAGGTTAAGGAGCAGAGTGTTAGTCACCTTGGAGCCGTCTTTAGCTTTAGCATCAGCAGCGAGGAATTTAGAGGAGATTTTAGAGACGGGGGTTTTGTAGTGACCGGCAGAGGTGGAGGAAGAGGTGGTGGAGGAGGAGGAAGGCTTGGGAGAGAAGCGAGCGGCCAGCTTGGGCGAGGGCATGTTCTCATAGAGGTCGGCGTTCTCATAGTGCGCCTCCTCTTTCAGCTGGCGCCCCCCTGTGGCCGGACTGGAGTATAGCGCCTCCGGGTCCTTGGGGTTAGACCGGGGCAAGCATGCAGGCGAGCAGAGGAGAGGAAGAGGAAGAGGAAGAGGAGAGGGGGAAGGGGGGGGAACATTAATGAGGGGAGGAGAGGAGAGGAGGAGAAGAAAAGAGAAGGGAAGAGAAGAGAAGAGAAGAGAAGAGAAGAGAAGAGAAGAGAAGGATAACAGGAAAGAAGAATATAAGGAGAAGAGAAGAGAAAAGAAAAGAAGAGAAGAAAAGAGAAGAGAAGGATAACAAGCAATGCATAACAGGAAAGAAGAATATAAGGAGAAGAGAAGAGAAAAAAAGAGAAGAAAAGAGAAGAGAAGAGAAGGATAACAAGCAATGCATAACAGGAAAGAAGGATATAAGGAGAAGAGAAAAGAAGAGAAGAGAAGAAAAGAGAAGAGAAGGATAACAAGCAATGCATAACAGGAATGAAGGATATAAGGAGAAGAGAAGAGAAGAGGAGAAGAGAAGAGAAGAGAAGAGAAGAGAAGAGAAGAGAAGAGAAGAGAAGAGAAGAGAAGAGAAGACGGCAATAGAAAGTTATTGTTACACCAATTGGCTGTGTTATGTTAGTGTAATGTTAATTAAAGGTGCTACATGCAGCATATTAACATCAGTAAATCATTAATTTTGACACGTTATTATTATTACCAGAAACAAATGAGACCATCACTGAGTAGACTGTCCACCTCTACTGCCTCTACACTGCATTGTGATCCACTGGGTCAGATTTGGCGGGAAATCTGCTGGATTGCTTTATGGCACAAAACAGGAAGAGGGCGCTGTTCTTCCAGAGCAAACTGAGCTACAGCATTCAGATTCGCTGACAATGGCAGATGGTCGAAGGAGTGAAAAGCCGTAGGGAAAAAAATCACTTCCAACATGTTGATCCCCTTCAGTAAAGCAAAGGAGAAACAAGACACAACATCCTCTTTGTGACAGGAAGCAATGGGGTTTATGGGAAATGTGGTCTTCATTTTGAGAAACACTAGCGCTAACAATACCACTGGTGAGACAGAGGCTACAAATTGGTCTCATTTGTTTATGGTAATTATACCAAGGTATCACAATGAATTTCTCAATGATATACTAAAGTTTCAAAATGCTACACATAGCACCTTTAATGTTAGAGAGACAAGTGAAAAGAAGTTAGCAAAGAGAGCAAAAATGAAAGTCCAGCCAAGATTCAGAAAAACAACTGAAAGGGTTATTGAAAAGGTTAGTGTGTTGAGCTGCTTTAGCCTATGAGTGTGTGTGTGTGTGTGTGTGTGTGTGTGTCCTTACTGTTCCGTTGATGGGCACGTCGTCATAGTGCAGAGCCATACCAGTGGGGCAGGCGTAGCCGTTGACTGGGTTGTCCAAGTATGGGTTAGGAGACACAGCACGCTTACTGGTGAAACTAGTGAAAAAAAAAAAAATCACATCCATCAGTACCTGACTTACCGAGAGATATTGTTCTGAAAACTGTTTGCAGCTCTTCAGCGAAAACCATGCATCTCCAAAAACAAAATTTTAAATATGAACAATAAAATGAAATGGATAACAGATAATTTCTCATTAATTACATTCTAATGAAATTAAACTATTCCTCGTTTTACTGGAAGCACCTCAAGGACCCCTGAGAGTTATTAAGTTATATCTATTTAAATTGGAAACACCATAAACTGTTTTAAATGTGATACAGGGATAGGCGTCTAACCTACAGCCTGTTGCATTCCTTCAAAACCATTCGCTTATTAGAAACGGAAGCAGATTTTAAGTTGCAACAGGGTTTGAGTTTATTGTGTTTATATGATGTTTATATGATTTCATTTAGTTTTGTTATATAGTAGTTTAGCTATATATAGTGCATGATTGTAATTAGAAACAAAGTTGTGCGTCTAAAAATATACAATTCTGGAAAAAAAAAGACAAAAATCACATCCCTGCTCATAATGTGTTCCGGATTGCACATGCTATAGTGATAACAGCACTGTGTGAAGTGATACATCGAAAGGCCACACACACACACACACACACACACACACACACACACACACACACACACACACACACATAGCTCATCATCAAAGAATTTGCCTTTCTGGGGTGACAAATGACGCTGTGTGTGTGTCCCTCACCAGAAGGACTGCTTGGCCAGCTGGATGACGTTGGCGGTGGTCTCGACGTCGATGTAGTCGTAGTGCAAGGCGGCCGGGTCGGTGGTGGATCCGGTCTCGGCCAACAAAACCCCCAACCAGCGACCCATCGCCTCGGAGGAGGAGGCCTGGAGGAGGAGGAGGAGAGAAAGGTTTCTTCTTTAATATAAGCTTGGTTTATTGGATTTCCCACACATGTACTGTACATCTGAGAGGAGGAGAAGATGGGAGTTGGAAAGAGGGGGTGAGTGTGGTTCGAGCAGCAGTGTTAAGAAAAAAGTATACAAAATATCAAACGCTTCCTGGGTAGTGATGATGTGTTTAGGGGGGAAAAAAACAGAAGCAAACGTCTAATGAAAGATAGCGTGCAGACAGAAAGGAAATAGAATAACAACAAAATGGGCAAAATGGAGGAAACCCATATATATATACGATCGACATCAAACACTCAGACAATCGCCGGTGGGCGGAGGAGACGCTTTACCACATGAGAGGAACACCAAGAGTAAAGAACAGAACAGTGTGTGCCTGTATGAGTGTGACCAGGCTTCAGCAGTCTACAGTCTGTCTGCTCATTCAGGTCAGAATGCATTGCACAGAAACCTTCCATCCCTAAAAAAGGCATCTGGCTGAAAAACTGGTTTGTATTTCTGGTAGTTTACAACAGCGGTTCTCAACGTGGGGTCCGGGGACCACCAGGGGTCCTTGAGGGGGTTCCAGGGGGTCCCCAGCGAACTGAAGAATTGTTAAACTTCAGCATTATTTCATTTATAAGACGTGAACACAATTAGAGAATGTAGAAGAATGACTGTTCTGATCATAGTTTCTCTGTTATCTCTCTACCTACAATACAGACAGTCATGGAATTCTGGACAAAATCATATCTAACTATAAAAATATTCTCAGATTTGGGTCCTAGAGACAAAACCTCATCAAATCGGGGTCCGTGGCCCTGATGTGGACTAAATTAGGGTCCTTGATATGAAAAAGGTTAAGAACCACTGGTTTACAAAGCATAATCAATGAGAGAAAAAAGACAAAGAGAAGACTGCCACACAGGCTTTGGCGATGTAGCCTCTGATGCAAATGAAGTGTGAAATCCCGCCTCCTCTTTGTTGTGATTGGTCGGTCCATGTCACGTGTGCACCTCTAAAAATTTTGCCTTTGCTCTGCCTAAAAAGAAGCCAGTCGCAGCATCTCTTCCAAAGTGACCACACTCCGTCCGTCTTGCAGCTGTTCCCCATTGACTTTAATATAGTCAAAAAGGCGGTGGCAGTTGAGCAAAAAGCCTCTCTAGGTCATGGTTACAGACTCATTTCGTTCCCCAATTTCACTGAGTTTCATGTTTTTTGTTTCAAAGTTCTATCTTGAACGGCGGCGGGGATAAACTCGTCGACTTACGCATGGAGAGACGCGTCCCCGCCTACGCGAGAAGAGACAAAAATGGCCGACGATATCCCTTCGCTACGTGGCTTACCTCCAGCACGGCCACCTCCTGGCCGTTGCGGAGCAGGCGGAAGGCGAAGGGGTGCTTGTGGTCGAGGCCGGGGCTGACCTCGCAGCCTCGGAGGGGCAGCGAGGCCATGTGGCTCTTCAGGTCGTCTCGGTCCTTGTGGAGAAGCAGCTGGTTGTCCTTCAGGCGACACCAGCGCTCCCGCCAGCGGTTGTTGGACAGCACGTTCAGGTAGCCTGTCACATCAAAGGGAATATGGTCAGGGGTAAGACACTCTTAGAGGACTACACCGACTTTGTGCCTCTGCTAGATAGTTCTGGCTGGTACGCATGCTAACGCTTCAGCATACTGTATGTTAAGTAATCGTAGGTGATTAGTATTATCCAAAGTATGAAGATAGACCTTTGAGTAACCCAAAGTTGGTGCTGGTGCCTGTAGATTCATAACTTCTGAAAGAAAAATCTCAATCTTCATCATTAGTGAAGTCCTTTTATACATCAACAATGTAAAAACTTCCAATCTCGGAACCCATCGTCTATAGGTCTGACAACGATTGTTTACATTTTGATTGTTTGATGATTGTTTACAGTCCGATTAGCAACTTCAGACACGACAAGTCGAACGTTTCTCCACACAATATACAAACATCGATACTTTTTGTAGGTGTTTTAGGTCCAGACGACATTTCGGCTAATCTCTATAAACAGATAGACGTCATCTCTCAACTCCAACTCCATTCTCGCGTCTCAAGTTGCTAATCGGACTGTAAACAATGACCGGCGCACAGAAGAGGAAGTCTTGGCCCGGATGTCCGCTGGCTACACCGGAAACCCCGAAATATTGGCCGTCGCCCCCAGAGTCTAATCGTTGTCAGACCGATAGACGATGGGTTCCGAGATTGAAAAACTTCAGCTATCTGGCTAACTAAACAAGTTATGTAAGATGTTTTGCCATTGAAAGTAGTTCCAGTAGTTCCTGTATTTTTTGGTGAATTTTATTTCTATTTTCCCATCCCCTAAACAAGCCTGGCAGATTTAAGAGCTGCTACAATTTACTCACTTTAAGGAAAATGCTAGCTGCCTACAGTTACTGAACATACTGTATGCTAAAGCGTTAGCATGCGCACCGAACAGAATTATGTACCGGAAACACATGGGTAAGGTCACCAATGGGCCCTATCAAACTGCTCAGTATAGACGCATTGAAGCTGTTAGCAATGAGGTTTTGTTAATCTGACCCTAGATAAGCAGTTAGGGTCTTCTCCCTCCTTCCTGTCGGACAGTCTTACCACATGTGGGCACGTCCTCCTCGGCCGACGAGGTCTGCTCGTCGGTGGACAGCTTCTTCTT
>NW_027282686.1:5000-52500 GCF_046629955.1 Centroberyx affinis
AGTTTATTTTTTGACATTTAGAGATTTAAAACGATTCTTGGCCTTCCGTTCCCTTTAAACGGTTTAAATCACATTTAAATCTCCTCAGATTTGTGCCACACAGACGCTGAAACATCAGCATGAGTCGGCTGCTTCATAAAAATCATATTTCATACGGTCAGGTTCATTATCATAAAGAGAAGGTGAAGGTTTTTCCCCTGAAGCAGCACGAGGAACCGACCGGACGATTAAAGATGATTTTCACTTTTTTCTTTTGTATTGACCTGGATGTGAATATGTATAGATGATGGTTAATATTGCTGTTGTTTTGTTTGAAGTCTGATATTTTGACCTCGTCTGCGTTTTGTTTTTATTTTGTTTTTTCGACATCGGCCGATGTGCTTTGTTTGGATTCTGGTGAAATTAAATATTAAATTAATTTTGCTCTCAACTCATCACTGAACTTCAGATAGAAACTTCTGTTAGATTTCTGTGTTTTGAAGGATTTCATCAGCACAGTCATCTGGTCAGTTGTTTTCCTTTGTATTTAAACAACAAATCTTCTGTTACATAATTGTGAAATAAAGACAGCAGGATGAAGGATGAAGACTCCAGACTCTGTTTCAACCCTGAAAAATATTTATTAAAGCTTCCAATAAAACCTCAGATTTGGCGTTCATGTTCCCTGGAAAACTTCCACAGGAAATCAAACAAGTCAAAGAGCGCCGGGTCAAACTTTACAAGAAGACCAGAGCTCCTCCTGCAGAGCGGAGCGGCCATTTTGATTCAGGCACACTGACGTCGAAGCTGATGCTGCGTTCAGGTGGCGTGGGAGGAAACGCTCAGTGTTGCGTTCACTGGAAACCTAAAGAAGACGCTCCTTCTCTTTACTGTTAACCGACGCCGCTCCCTTCTTCTGAAAGACTCACAGGAGCAAAACAAACTAAAACAATGAACACTGAATATATCAGTTTAAATTTAAAATCACTAACTGTTAAGCAATGCATTTACTTTAACTAACGACTCGGAGGTCAACGTGAACGTCTTGTCCCGTTCAGAAGCTGGTAATTACAGTAGGGCTGCAGCTAACAATTATTTTCATTGTCGATTATTTTCTCGATTAATCGATCAGTTGTTTGGTCTATAAAATGTCAGAAAATGGTGAAAAATGTGGATCAGTGTTTCCCAAAGCCCAAGATGACGTCCTCAAATGTCTTGTTTTGTCCACAACCCAAAGATATTCAGTTTACTGTCATAGAGGAGGAAAGAAACCAGGAAATATTCACATTTAAGAAGCTGGAATCAGAGAATTTTTACTTATTTTTCTTAAAAAAATACTCAAACCAATTAATTGATTATCAAAATACTTGGCGATTAATTTAATAGTTGACAACTAATCGATTAATCGTTGCAGCTCCAAATTACAGTAACTCCCGGAGGACCTGAACGCAGCATGAACACCACAAGAATCACTCTGAAGACTCAAAGAATCAAACCAAAGAAAAGAAAAGACAATAAAAAAATGTAAATCTTTGCAGTGAGTCCCAGAGACTGAAAACAAGGCTTCAGTGAAGAAGGCAGAACTGGACGAAGGCACAGCTGGACACACACACACACACACACACACACACACACACACACACACACACACACACACACACACACACACCGTGAGCTTGAGTCTGTCTCTGCTGTTCAGCATCACATCAATACAAATTAAAACGTGCAGCCGACAGAAAGAAGAAACCCGAGGAATGCTGAACTCATCAGAAAAAAAATCACAGAATAAATTAAGAATCATAAATATAAAGCTGTTTGACCCTGAAGAGAATCGTTTCAACACGGACCCTGCAGAGGAGACACACACACACACACACACACACACACTGTAATAAAAACTCACCAAGGATAATATCATATATCGCGATATTTTGTCAGGACAGCATCGCGATATTTTACAGTTTGGACCCAAACTTCGCTTTAACTGTCCAGAGACTAGTGTAGCACAGTGGTTCTCAACGTGGGGTCCAAGGACCACTAGGGGTCCTTGAGGGGGTTCCAGGGGGTCCCCAGCAAACTGATGAATTGTTAAACTTCACCATTATTCCATTTACAAGAAGTTAACAGTTAGAGAATGTAGAAGATTGACTGTTCTGATCATAGTTTCTCTGTTATCTCTCTACCTACAATACAGACAGTCAGGGAGTTCTGGACAAAATCAAATCTGACAGTAAAAATATTCTCAGATTTGGGTCTGAGAGACAAAATCTCATCAAATAGGGGTCTGTGGTCCTAATGTGGACTAGATTAGGGATCCACGATAAGAAAAAGGTTGAGAAGCACTGGTGTAGCAGATCAGTTGTGTCAGTGTTGAGTCAGTGTTGAGTTAAGCTATATTACACGAGAGGGTGTGCGTTACCGTCATTATTGGCACGACAGTGATGCGGTCAGTAAGCATCCCTGATTATACAACAGTTACCAACAAAATAAAAGATATAAACAAAATGTATTCATATTGTGGGGCAATTCGCTCTCAAAATAAAAAACTTTTTGCTAGTGTTATCTCCGTTTCCCTGGAAATACATGGGGTCTGACTAATAACTGGAAAACAATCAGTCACGTCAGTAGACTCCTATGTAATGGAACCTAGTTTACTGCTCCAGCAAGTAGGCGGAGCCTTAGTAACGACCTGCAACAGACGAGTTCTAGTCCCTGTTGAGTCAGCAGCCAACTGGAGCTAATGCTTTCTAGAGATCGCGGGATTTCCCAAACTGAATAAATACCACACATATAAACACAAAACTGCCTTGCTAGCTCGATCTTGTTGTAACTAAGATATCTGCTGAAAAAAATAATTTTTCCATGGACAGATTTAGCTACTATGTCCGCGAACTTCACATGTATTTTTAAGCTAGTAGCGCCGTGTCACCGACTCACCGGACAGCTGATGGAGGATGCAGAGCGTCTGTAACATCAAGGCTGAACAGAGTTAGCGTAGCGTTATATTTAAATATATTGTATGATAATATGGCGGAGTAATATTTACTGATGAGCACGGCTAGGTGTGCTGTCATGCTGATTTGAGCACGTTCTAAATGTCTAGTTGACCAATCAGGTCGCTTGGTTGGAACTACCTGTTGTATAATCAGTGTTGTGTCAGTGTTGAGTCAGTGTTGAGTCAGTGTTGAGTCAGTGTTAAGTCAGTGTTGAGTCAGTGTTAAGTCAGTGTTGTCAGTGTTGCTGCAGTTCCCGTTGTCTCCAGTAGAGGTCAGTAGAGGTCAGTAGAGGTCAGTAGAGGTCAGTAGATCACTTGTTGCCTCTAACACCGTGACAGATGAGCTGGGGAGGCACTGATGCTGCTTCATCGATACCGAGTACGACAGCGTCAGTTTGGTCCGATACAGAGATCTGATCTGATCTGATCTGATCTGATCTGATCTGATCTGATCTGATCTGATCCGTTAGCTTCACTGAGCGCTGCGGCTCTCTTCCTTAGTTTGGGGTCAGCGGACAAAATTATTGAGATAAAATTTTTTCCACCATGTGAGAAAAACAGGCTTCTATGTGCCACAAATGCATAAAATGAAAACAGTTTGCTTTTATTTCTTACTTGTTACTCGTGGCTTTGGGCATCAGATCTTAGTCTTGGGTAAAATCTCCGATATCGATATTAGTATCAGCACTGATACTGACACAGTGCATCCCTGAAACGAGCAGCCTTTTCTTTTTTACCACGACTTTGTTTTTCTATTCAAATAAAAGTGAAAAAGTGTCAAAGATTTAAAGGGTTTTCATTTCAGACCGCAAGACAATAAAAACTAGATCATCTGAATGCGGTTGTCGACTTTTGGTATCCACTGCATTTATAATAATTTTCCGCAGATTAATACACTGGATTAATGTTGTGGTAAAACTGCAACCTGTTTTTAATCAAGAAATTAGCAGTTTTTTATTTCAGAACTATCTGTGTTGGGACGGGGGTGGAGTATCTGTGAGGAGATCTGACTACAGTATCCTTTTCTTGTGTAATCCGATTATTGTCATTTGATTATTGTAATCTGATTATAAAAAACAACCCTCAGAACAAGTTAATTAGTGTCTGCCCAACCACCAGATTTACTCCTCATACGTAAAATCCGTCTTTTTTCGTTTTGTTTTTGTATGTTTTGTATGAGTTTGTTTTGTTTTTGTCTTTGACTTCTTTGTACTGTTAACCGTTTGCAAAATTAAATTTAAAAAAACTGTAATCTGATTATTGTAATGTAATTAGTGTAATCTGAATACTGTAATCTGTTTTGGGAAGGCGTGGAGTATCTGTGTTGTTTTCAGTGAGGAGATCTGATTACAACCTTTTTTGTGAAATCTGATTACTGTAATATGAATCCTGCAATCTGATCATTGTAATCTGAATCCTGTAATCTGATCATTGTAATCTGAATCCTGTAATCAGATCATTGTAATCTGAATCCTGTAATCTGAACACTGTAATCAGATTGTGTTCAGAGTTCGGTGTTGGTCCGGCGGCCGGGCTTCACCTCACACTCGCTGTGGGAGTCGCAGCCCTGCAGCAGGTGGCGGTACGCGTCCCGGACCGCCTCGTACGGCGGGGCGTCCTCCTCCAGGCCCGGGAACCGCAGCGGCGCCTCGTTGAGCAGCAGCTGCAGCCTGGGACCCTGCCGGCAGTCGTACAGGACGAACAGCAGGTTGGCGGCGTACGGGACGATCCGGCCGCTCCGGAAACTTCTGCCTGGAAAACAAAAAACACAGCAGCACATTTACAACAGCAGTACTCCAGAGTGTTAGAGGCAGTATTACACATAGTAGTATTAGTATTATTAGACATGGTGGTATTAGTATTATTAGACATGGTAGTATTAGTATTATTAGACATGGTGGTATTAGTATTATTAGTATTATTAGAGATAGTAGTATTAGTATTATTAGACATAGTAGTATTAGTATTATTAGACATGGTGGTATTAGTATTATTAGACATGGTGGTATTAGTATTATTAGACATGGTGGTATTAGTATTATTAGACATGGTAGTATTAGTATTATTAGACATGGTGGTATTAGTATTATTAGTATTATTAGAGATAGTAGTATTAGTATTATTAGACATAGTAGTATTAGTATTATTAGACATGGTAGTATTAGTATTATTAGACATGGTGGTATTAGTATTATTAGTATTATTAGACATAGTAGTATTAGTATTATTAGACATGGTAGTATTAGTATTATTAGACAGTAGTATTAGTATTATTAGACATAGTAGTATTAGTATTATTAGACATGGTAGTATTAGTATTATTAGTATTATTAGACATAGTAGTATTAGTATTATTAGTATTATTAGACATAGTAGTATTCGTATTATTAGACATAGTAGTATTAGTATTATTAGACATGGTAGTATTAGTATTAATAGAAGTAGTATTAGTATTATTAGATATAGTAGTATTAGTATTAGACATAGTAGTATTAGTATTATTAGACATGGTAGTGGTAGTATTTGTATTATTAGACATATTAGTATTAGTATTATTAGACATAGTAGTATTAGTATTAATAGAAGTAGTATTAGTATTATTAGATATAGTAGTATTAGTATTAGACATAGTAGTATTAGTATTGTTAGAAGTAGTATTAGCATTATTAGACATAGTAGTATTAGTATTATTAGACATAGTGTTAGTATTAGTAGATATAGTAGTATTAGTATTATTAGTAGTATTAGTATTATTAGACATAGTAGTATTAGTATTATTAGACATAGTAGTATTAGTATTAATAGAAGTAGTATTAGTATTATTAGATATAGTAGTATTAGTATTAGACATAGTAGTAGTAGTATTATTAGAAGTAGTGTTAGTATTATTAGACATAGTAGTATTAGTATTATTTGAAGTAGTATTAGTACACAATAATACTGTGGTAGTACTGTATCATACAGCCTGTTTCCTACCACAGTTAGACCGATATCTAGAGCCGATACTGTCCTGTTACTAACCTGATCTGCTCCAGTCTGATGTGATGATCTGAGGTTTGATTGATTACATATTGATTGTAGAATTGATCCATACACACTGGTCGACTATGGGAAGAGCTGAACCTGAACTGATTCTAATGAGACGTTTTATCAGTTTTCATAAGTTTGGATGAATATGTTTTATTAGTATCATCATGGTGTCAGTGGAGAGGTTTAGTTTCCCATGATGCTCTAAATGTTTCAGAGGCTTTTCCATCCTGATGAGAAGAAAACTCTGGAGGAAACTTTTTTTCAACTCAAAAAAATCAGTATCGGCCTTGAAGAACCAATATCAGTCCAGCAGCATTAATGAAGTCTGAGAGCGTTTCAGCCAGAAAACTACAAGTCTGATTTCACTTCATCCACCTTGATTCAGGGTTTCAACACATTTGGACAGATTAAGGTTACCCCCCCCCCCCCCACACACACACACACACACACACACACACACACACACACACACACAGGCCCTCGCACCGTGCTGTGTGTGGTAGTTGCGGGCGGTGGGGGGGGCGGGGTCCTTGTAGAGTCCCAGCAGGCTGAGCAGGGGGAGGAGCGTCTCGGCGTGACCCAGCTGGATGGAGGCCGACTCAGAGAGAGGCTCACCTGACCTGAGAACACACACGGGCACACACGTTACCACGGCAACGCTCGGATCACCTGACCCGAGAACACACACGGGCACACACGTTACCACGGCAACGCTCGGATCACCTGACCCGAGAACACACGCGGTCACACACTCGCTTCCTGTCTGCGGAGCGTTTCAGCATCAGAAGCTCGTCTCCCGATCATAAACACACCGGATGAACTTGAGTTTCACTACGACTTCTTCTGTTGTGACTTCTGTTAACAAACACACTGACACTGCTGCTTCTCTGCTCTGTGAACACAGAGACCAGCAGAACTACAAATACTACAAAGCTACACTGACGCTCTGACACACAGGTGTAACTCGGCTTTAAAGGATCAGGCTGGTGTGTTTTTAATGCATTTCTTACCATCAGCAAATCCTATGAAAAAAACAACATCAACAATGCGTTTGCTCTCCTCTCGTTACTTTCTGACTTCCCACGTTCCGTTTTTAGCCGTCAACCCAGAAGTCATTGGCTCCAACTGTAAGATAAAAACCTTTAAATTCAGCTCACAAAGACATAGTTTACATTTTAAAAATCTCTAACTGTCACCATGAAAAGTCAGGCTGTTGTAGTTTTTACCAAATCAAATTCAAACGGGAACAAATTCTTCATTACGCCGGGGGACTATTTTCTGTGCTACGGAACTACTTTCCTGAGATGGAAAACGTGTTTACAGCCGGCTTATTAAGTTGTTTGAGGAAAAAGTGGTCCGGCCCGGTGCATGGTGATGATGAAATATGCTGCAGAGCAGCAGCATGGCTCTGTGACGGGTTTTTAATCGTTTTTTAATACAATGGAGTTCTATGGCTGCTGGGACATGGCTGCACTGGGACCAGATACATGGACCAGACTTGTTGGCAAAACAAAATCATTGCTGATTTTGTTATTTTCATAGGATTTGTTGACGGTAAGAAATGCATTAAAAACACCAGCCTTACACAGTGATGCCTTGGTAGAATGACTGTAAACTAATGAGAGAATCTCAAGATACAAGATGTGGAGAAACCTGAAACTGTCTGACCAGCTGATTCTGTCTTCTTTTAAATCGCTTTTTGTTTAGAAAAGTCTTTAATCTTGTGGCCATTTCTTTCATTACCTTAACTGTGTTGCATTATCTTTTAAATCTGGTGTTTTAAACTCATATAGTGATCAGAGTTTTAAAAAACAGATAGTGTGCTGTTTTAAAACACTGATAGTGACCAATAGTGCGCGGTGTTTTAAAACAAGGATAGCGAGCGGTGTTGTAAAACAGACCTGTGGGCCCGTCCCGCCTCCTCCAGGGTGTTGAAGATGTGGTGGAACAGAGGACAGCTGGACCTGCTGTTGATCGCATGACCATGACCCCGCTTCCAGTACTGCTTCAGGTCCGACTTATACTCCAAAACCTGGAGGGAGAGAGAGGGAGAGAGAGGGAGAGAGAGAGAGAGAGAGAGAGAGAGAGAGTGTGAGAGAGAGAGAGAGAGAGATACACATTTTGGATACATTATGCTGCCTGAAAGTGTTTAAAAAAAAAAACGTCATTTTTCTACATTCATTACTTTCATACCAAAGACTGTTCTGCAGAAAGTTTGCTGTACATACTTTGGCATCTTCCTCATCAAACAGGAAGCACCAGGGAGAATGAAGAGATCTGATAGAAAACTCATAGGAACACAAGAAGAACGCTGCTTCAACCAGATCTACAGAGAGAGAGAGAGAGAGAGAGAGAGAGAGAGAGAGAGAGAGAGAGAGAGAGAGTTACATACACGTTTTGATGCTTTGTTGAGAGAGAAAGACAGAGAGAGACAGACTGACAGAGAGAGAAAGACAGAGAGAGACAGACTGACAGAGAGAGAAAGACAGAGAGAGAGACACTGACCCGGTGTGAGGCGGTGGTGAGGAAGGCCCAGTCGCTCGCCCATCCTCCTCCTCACTCCCTCCATCTCCTCTCCTCCTTTGAACTTCTCCACCTCCTGCAGCGCCGTGCGGTTCTTCTCCACGCCGTCCACGTAACCACGGCAACGCTCGAAGAAACGCATCAGCTCGTCGTTCACTTCGTGCTGGAACTGAACGTCTGGGGGGGGGGGGGGGGGGAGAGGAGAGAAGAGAGAAGAGAGAGAGAGAGAGGGAAAGAGAGAGAAGAGAGGGAGAGAGAGAGAAGAGAGAGAGACAGACAGAGAGAGAGAGAGAGAGAGAGGGAGAGAGAGAGAGGAGAGAGAGAGAAGAGAGAGAGACAGAGAGAGAGAGACAGAGATAAAGAGAGAGAAGAGAGAGAGACACAGAGAGAGAGACAGAGAGAGAGAGAGACATTTACATACATGTTTTTTCTGTTTTGTTGACTCTGGTATTGAACATCCAATTTACTTTTTTAGTGAAGCCACTTTCCCTCAGCCTGCCTACTTCTACTGCATTTAGTGATTTACTAAGTTTCCCAGAATGCCTTTCAACCCCCCCCCCCCTCCCCTCACCTGGCCCCCCCACCTCACCTGGCCCCCCCCACTGCTCCTGCAGCCCCTGCTGGAAGGCCTCCATGCTGGAGACACAGCGGTGCTTGGAGCTGGTGAGGAAGCGGATCCTGCTCTGCTGCAGCTCCTCCTGAGACAGAAGAGACGGGAACAAGAGGGACAGACGCTTCGCCAGGGTCCTGAGGTCCAACCGGCCCTTCTCCACCAGCTGACCTGTGGGGGGGGGGGGGGGGGGGGGGGTCATACTAAATATCTCTCACCGGACTCAACAGAACAGAACAGAACTAGAATTGGTTAGGGCTGTGCAAAAAAATCGATACAGCTGAGTATTGCAATATTTTTTTCCATGATACTGTATCAATATTCCAGCCCCTCGCATCGATACATTAAAAAAATTATTCATGTTTTAAACAATAAACAAATAAAATGTCCTTAAATTTCCCTCAAATCCCTTTGAATTGAATAGTTTTGACTCAATTTGTCCGCTGAGTTATCAATATAATGTGATGTACATATTAGACTACCAGGTGGTACACAGCAATTTGGATTTTCAGCTCTATTTTTACATTTTCAGTAAATTATGTAGAGTATTGCAATGTATCGCAACATGTATCTATTGCAATGTATCGTGATAAAGTCGTTTCGTGACCCATGTATCATGATACGTATCGTATCGTGAGGTCCTTGCCGATACCCAGCCTTAGAATTGGTTCACCTGTTATTCCCAAAGTTTTCTCCCAGCAAAATACACCATAGAAAGACCATAGCAAACAGTGTGAACCAATTTTACTGAAATAAAATGCTGCTTGGTAGTTCATTTATATGCCGATTTTTCTAGAAGACCCAAATAATTCATAACAGGTCTAGAGTTATGTTCTACCCGATGTGTTCGTTTTCCTACAACCAAGGAAACATTACATTTCCAGATTTCTGAATGGAGTTTGGCGTGACGCGACAGAACGGAACGTCTCGGGGCTAAACGCGCAGCACACAGCGCCGCCGGGTCTGTGTCGGCTCCCCGCGGCTCACAGACACCTGAAGCCCCGCAGGAGCCCCGCAGCGTGTCCTCACCGTCCATGTCCTCGGTGTACCACATGTCCCAGCCGCTCTTGATCTCCCGCAGCCAGTCCCCGGAGCCCGCCGCCTCCCTCACCACCAGCTCGTGCAGCTTCTGGATCCTCCGGATGTTTTTAACGGTCGGGAACCGGCTGCCGTGTCGGATCACGGCGGTCAGGTGGATCGGGGTGCAGCGGGCCGCCGGCGGGGGGTTCAGCACGGATCTGTTGACGGACAGGATGTCCCGCAGCAGCCGCGGGTTCAGCTCCTCGTACCGAGCCTTGGTGCCGAAGTACTGGGCGACAGTCGGGATTCCCGGTGCGGACACCGAGCAGTAAGCCATCCGGGTCAGAACCAGACCGAGGGCCGCAGCCAGCAGACGGTTTCTGGAGAAAACTTTGGTCATTTCAGCGGTCTGAGGTAGACTGACCAGTTTAACACACCGGCTCAGTTTGCTTTGTTGATCTTCCGGGTTCTGTGACCTTTGACCTCTCTGACTGTGTCTGTCCATCAGCGTTTCGGTGGCCGATCAAAACTATTCCCCGAGTTTTAACACTGGAATCAAAGACACTACAAAGTCATCCCATTTATTATTATTATTAATAATAATAATAATAATAATAATAATTGTTATAAATGCAGCACTTAAAAAAAAAAAAAGTTACAGTAGCTTTACAAAGCCAGAAACATAAACCAGTATCAAGCCCCCGAAAAATAAACAATATGGTTTCCGGTAGTTATTATCCAAAATAAAAGCCTTATGAAGACACTAGCGTCCGGTCCTGGCTTTCAAATAAAAACTTCAGTGATGAATATGGGTTGCAAAGTTTTCTTCAGTAATACAAAATACTGAAGGAATATAACAAATGAATAAAAAAAAAAAACTGTAGTAAATGAAAATACGCTTTTTTATTTTCTCCCCAAAATGTTCTTCCACAGTATTAGTTTGTCAGTCCAGTGTCACATTTTTCAAAATAAAATGAACTTATGTTGCACAGTTTTGAGTAACAAGGTGCCAGAGTGACAGTAGAGTTTATATTTAAAGAAAAGGTGAATCAGGAACACTCTGCTGTTATACATTATGTGACAAATGATCTGTAAGTCTGAGATATTTCCAGCAGATGTCAGCAAACACGCAGCAGGATCTGTTCACTGGAAGCTCAGTTCAGGATGAACAACAGACAACCAACAGACTAACTGACAACAAACTGACAACAAGTCTGAGTTCATTTACAGATGAGATTTCCAACTTGAAAACACAAAGTCTGTGTTTCTGCTTCGGTCTTCTTCTGTCACATAAATACTCGTCACTTCCCATCTGATCCAAGACGAGGGAAACTTTATAACTTTACACAAAACACAAGAAATACATAATCTGCCAAGTAAAATGACATTAAAAAGGAAATAAAGATGAAAAAAAATAGGTGAGTAAGAATAATAATAAAAAACTAGAAATATATATAAAAAAAGAAAAATATATAAATATTCCTACAGTATTCATACATATTCATACTCATCCACAGACTCTCAGCAGCAGAATCAGCTTTGGTTCCAACTTCACCAGAAACCAACAGGAGGTCAGAGGTCAGAGGTCAGCTGTCTGTCAGAGGTCAGAGGTCAGAGGTCAGCTGTCTGTCAGAGGTCAGCTGTCTGTCAGAGGTCAGAGGTCAGAGGTCAGCTGTCTGTCTGGAGGAAACGACCAGAGAGATCAAAAGAGGAAAAACCGTCGGAAGAAGAGAAACTGAATCTGTTGTGAGGTCGTCCAGGTGTGACCGGTTGTCATAGCAACCATCCATCACCCGGCAGGTGAGACGGGCGAACAGGAGAGGAGGAAGAGCAGAGCTCAGCAGAGCGACTCGGGGAAGACCCGCAGTCTGTCTGGGTCTCAGGTCCACGAGTCCGAACCGTTCAGCCTCCGTTTCCCATGATCCCTTCCCCCGCCGCTTCGTAGTGACATCATCGACCTGGAGACGCAGCTGGAGGAGCGAAGGGAAATGTGCTGAGTTTTAATTTAACGACATTTAACGATGAACAGTCCACCAGACATGTGACTCAAGTCATTTGGTCCAAGTCTCAAGCAAGTCCCAAGTCATTTTTTTCTTGGGCAAGTCAAGTCAAGTCACAGGTTATGTCAAGTCAAGTCAAGTCGAGTCCTTAGATAAGGCGAGTCAAGTCCCAAGTCAAGTCACTTTTTTTTTATGTTAGCGAGCTGTGGAGTTGTGAGAGAACAGACTGTATGTGGCTAACGCTAACGTTAGCTAACAGCCTCACAGACTCTTACTGATCTGAACGAGTCTTCAGATGAGGAACAGAGTCTGATGTAGTCTGGCTGTCAGAAGTCTTTGATGAGCAGGTCTTCATTCAGCAGTTCACCTTTTTCCTTCACATGTGAAATTTTTGAATCCGAAAGTGATGATGATGATCTGATCTGATCCATAGAGCGTATAAAGATCTGATCAGACTGTGTGTGTGTGTGTGTAACCACCAGAAATATGAAACAGTCTAGAGCAGGAGGGTGTGACGACTAACGAGTGCTTCTGGCTGAAAAAAACGTCAGGTAGCGAGGAGCTTGACTGACAGGGTCGTCATCCAATCAGGACAAAGCCATTCCCAGTGTGCGCTCGCACACCGGGTCACGTTACACACTACAGACACTTGTGATGTGAACACTGACAACACTGAACATTTTAATGTTTTATATTTAATACTTAAACTGAAAACATAAAATGAACACAAACAAGTTATTCAAGTCATCATGTCTCAAGTCAAGTCACGAGTCTTTAACCTCCAAGTCCAAGTCGAGTCTCAAGTCATTTATTTTCTGTCAAGTCAAGTTGCGAGACGTGAAAACAGCTGACTGACATGAGAAGAAGAGAAATAACAGCAGAACAAACTGAGACAAAGAAAATGAAAATAAACCAAAAACAAAAATGAAACATGCAGGATGACAATGAATTAAATTTATTAAAATATCAAGATAAATTCAATATAGAACAAATGAGAAAATATGACAACATGAAGAACAAAATTATACAATTTAACTTTTTCTGACAAGAAGAGACTCAATCTGAGTGTGTGTGTGTGTGTGTGTGTGTGTGTGTGTGTGTGTGTGTTAGAGGCAGGGTGTACATTACTGAACATCAAAGACAGAGAGAAACACTAAATACACTCTGCTTCAAACTGCTTATTCAACCGAGAACTCTGTGTGTGTGTGTGTGTGTGTGTGTGTGTGTGTGTGTGTGTGAGAGAGAGAATGTTTTTCAAATTCTCTCAGGCCAGTCACTGTCCTAATGTCTCTCTCTCTCTCTCTCACACACACACACACACACACACACACACACACACACACACACACACACTAGACTACATGGCAGATCCAGTAGTTGCAGGTTTGTGTGTGTGACCAAACCAGACAGACAGACAGAGGTAAGCGAGGCTGACGGTGTTTGAATGGTGTGTTTGTGTGAAGTGGAGCTTGTTGACAGTGTGTGTGTGTGTGTGTGTGTGTGTGTGTGTGTGTGTGTGTGTGTGTGTGTGAGTGTGTGTTGCTCCTGGCTGCATACCTTGGCTCTTCTTACATCATAAATGAGTGTTTTTCTGCGGCTGCTGTGTTTTCTGTGGAGCCGCTGACATGGAAATGACGCTGGTGTTGTCGCAGACAGGTGTGTGTGTGTGTGTGTGTGTGTGTGTGTGTGTGTGTGTGTGTGTGTGTGTGTGTGTGTTTACCAAATTGAAACCTAGTTGCGAGGTTTAGAGGTCCTCATAGGTATAGTACAAGTCGACAGTAAACCTGAGACTCATGAAGTGACCAGGCTGTGGCTCCGCCCCCCGGCCGGTCAGCAGACTGATGAGACTCAGCATCTCCCCAAATATCATCAATATCTGATCAGCTGATCAGGGTCTGAGGTACAGACCGGCTGATCCATCAGTGGAACGTCCTCACAAGTATAGCAGGTCCATCGTGTGTGTGTGTGTGTGTGTGTGTGTGTTGGTGTGTTTTTTCTGTGTGTGTGTGTGTGTGTGTTTTTTTTCTGTGTGTGTGTGTGTGTGTGTGTGTGTGTGTGTGTGTGTGTGTGTGTGTGTGTGTGTGTGTATCCTGTCTGAGGAGAGTCTGAATATTCAGAGACCAAACCAGAAAAACACTTCAGCTTCAGTCTGGTCAGGTTAGATTAGACTACTGACAACTTTGGTTTAGACTAGTTTAGTTTAGTTTAGTTTAGTTTAGTTTAGTTTAGTTTAGTTTAGATTAGTTTAGTTTGGATTAGTTTAGTTTAGATTAGTTTAGTTTGGATTAGTTTAGTTTAGTTTAGTTTAGTTTAGATTAGATTTGTTATACATTTAGTTTAGTTTAGTTTAGTTATACATTTAGTTTAGTTTAGTTTAGATTAGTTTAGTTTAGTTTAGTTTAGTTTAGTTTAGTTTAGTTTAGATTAGATTAGTTATACATTTAGTTTAGTTTAGTTTAGTTTAGTTTAGTTTAGTTTGGATTAGTTTAGTTTAGTTTAGATTAGTTTAGTTTAGTTTAGTTTAGTTTAGTTTAGTTTAGTTTAGTTTAGATTAGATTTGTTATACATTTAGTTTAGTTTAGTTTAGTTATACATTTAGTTTAGTTTAGTTTAGTTTAGATTAGTTTAGTTAGGTTTAGTTTAGTTTAGTTTAGTTTAGTTTAGATTAGATTAGTTATACATTTAGTTTAGTTTAGTTTAGTTTAGTTTAGTTTAGATTAGATTAGTTATACATTTAGTTTAGTTTAGTTGAGATTAGTTTAGTTAGGTTTAGTTTAGTTTAGTTTAGTTTAGTTTAGTTTAGATTAGATTAGTTATACATTTAGTTTAGTTTAGTTTAGATTAGTTTAGTTAGGTTTAGTTTAGTTTAGTTTAGTTTAGATTAGATTAGTTATACATTTAGTTTAGTTTAGTTTAGTTTAGATTAGTTTAGTTAGGTTTAGTTTAGTTTAGTTTAGTTTAGATTAGATTAGTTATACATTTAGTTTAGTTTAGTTTAGATTAGTTTAGTTAGGTTTAGTTTAGTTTAGTTTAGATTAGATTTGTTATACATTTAGTTTAGTTTAGTTTAGATTAGTTTAGTTAGGTTTAGTTTAGTTTAGTTTAGATTAGATTTGTTATACATTTAGTTTAGTTAGGTTTAGTTTAGTTTAGTTTAGTTTAGATTAGATTTGTTATACATTTAGTTTAGTTTAGATTAGTTTTGTTATAAATTTAGTTTAGTTTAGTTTAGATTAGTTTTGTTATAAATTTAGTTTAGTTTAGTTTAGTTTAGTTTAGATTAGTTTAGTTAGGTTTAGTTTAGTTTAGTTTAGATTAGATTTGTTATACATTTAGTTTAGTTAGGTTTAGTTTAGTTTAGTTTAGTTTAGATTAGATTTGTTATACATTTAGTTTAGTTTAGTTTAGATTAGTTTAGTTAGGTTTAGTTTAGTTTAGTTTAGATTAGATTTGTTATACATTTAGTTTAGTTTAGATTAGTTTAGATTAGTTTTGTTATAAATTTAGTTTAGTTTAGTTTAGTTTAGATTAGTTTTGTTATAAATTTAGTTTAGTTTAGTTTAGTTTAGATTAGTTTAGTTTAGATTAGTTTTGTTATACATTTAGTTTAGTTTAGTTTAGTTTAGTTTAGATTAGTTTAGTTTAGTTTAGATTAGTTTTGTTATAAATTTAGTTTAGTTTAGATTAGTTTAGTTTAGTTTAGTTTAGTTTTGTTATAAGTTTAGTTTAGTTTAGTTTAGTTAAGATTAGTTTTGTTATAAATTTAGTTTAGTTTAGTTTAGATTAGTTTTGTTATAAATTTAGTTTAGTTTAGTTTAGATTAGTTTTGTTATAAATTTAGTTTAGTTTAGTTTAGTTTAGTTTAGTTTAGTTTAGTTTAGATTAGATTAGTTTAGTTTAGTTTAGATTAGTTTAGTTTAGTTTAGTTTAGATTAGTTTAGTTTAGTTTAGTTTAGATTAGTTTAGTTTAGTTTAGTTTAGTTTTGTTATAAGTTTAGTTTAGTTTAGTTTAGATTAGTTTAGTTTAGTTTAGTTTAGTTTAGTTTAGATTAGTTTAGTTTAGATCAGTTTTGTTATAAATATAGTTTAGTTTAGTTTAGTTTAGATTAGTTTTGTTATAAATTTAGTTTAGTTTAGTTGTGTTTAGTTTAGATTAGTTTTGTTACAAATTTAGTTTAGTCTAGTTTAGTTGTGGTGTGGTTTAATTTGGAAAGATCTGGTTCAGGATCTCCACCATGTTGACATGTTTTGGAGGTGGAGCAGCCAGAGAGAAGCCGAAGGTCGACACAGAGCCACAGCTCCGCCTGCTATTGGTCCAGAATCAACCACCTGTCAATCACTGGACAGACCACCTGTCAATCACTAGGAAAACAATCCTGTGTTTTATCTGTTATATCTGTTAATGTCAGTTATTTTGAAAATCTCCATCAGGACACACATTAGAAGAAGTGAAATTAGCTGCTGAGACCAAAACCTCTGGTGGAGAAAATGTCTTGACTTTATATTTTATCACAAGTTGGTTTGTGGTCTGTTGACTTCATGGAGTTGGAGTTTAGTTTAGTTTAGTTTAGTCTGGTTTAATGTAGTTTAGTTTAGTTTAGTTTAGTTTAGTGTGATTTAGTGTAGTTGTAGTTTAGTTTAGTGTAGTGTAATTGTAGTTGTAAGTTGGTTTGTGGTCCTTTGACTTCATGGAGTTGGAGGTTTGGAGTCTTTCTGGAGCCGGACTCTAGCGGAGCGTAGAGGAACTGCTTCTGGACTTCCTGATTGACTTCAACATTCAGCTGAGGTTTCGGCCTCTTGGTCAGGACACAAACTGTCTGGAAGATGAACACAGATGAAACAGATTCAGTTAACTGTAGATCAACAGATTGCAGATTCTAAACAGCTCACATCTTAAAATCCCAAATCTCACAATTTTAATGTAGTTTAGCTGAGTTGTAGTCCAGTTTAGTTTAGTCTGGTTTAGTGTAGTTGTAGTTTATTTTAGTTTAGTCTGGTTTAGTGTAGTTTAGTTTAGTTTAGTTTAGTCTGGTTTAGTGTAGTTGTAGTTTAGTTTAGTCTGGTTTAGTGTAGTTGTAGTTGTAGTTTAGGCTGGTTTAGTGTAGTTGTAGTTGTAGTTGTAGTTTAGTCTGATTTAGTTTAGTTGTAGTTTAGTTTAGTCTGATTTAGTGTAGTTGTAGTTTAGTTTAGTCTAGTTTAGTGTAGTTTAGTTTAGTTTAGTTTAGTCTGGTTTAGTGTAGTTTAGTTTAGTTTAGTCTGGTTTAGTGTAGTTGTAGTTTAGTTTAGTCTAGTTTAGTGTAGTTTAGTTTAGTTTAGTTTAGTCTGGTTTAGTGTAGTTTAGTTTAGTTTAGTCTGGTTTAGTGTAGTTGTAGTTTAGTTTAGTCTAGTTTAGTGTAGTGTAGTTTAGTTTAGTTTAGTCTGGTTTAGTGTAGTTGTAGTTTAGTTTAGTCTAGTTTAGTGTAGTTTAGTTTAGTTTAGTTTAGTTTAGTCTGGTTTAGTGTACTTGTAGTTTAGTTTAGTCTGGTTTAGCATAGTTGTAGTTTAGTTTAGTTTAGTCTGGTTTAATGTAGTTTAGTTTAGTTTAGTGTGGTTTAGTGTAGTTGTAGTTTAGTTTAGTTAAGTCTGGTTTAGTGTAGTTGTAGTTTAGTTAAGTCTGGTTTAGTGTAGCTGTAGTTTAGTTAAGTCTGGTTTAGTGTAGTTGTAGTTTAGTTTAGTCTGCTTTCGTGTAGTTGTAGTTTAGTTTAGTCCGGTTTAATGTAGTTTTAGTAGTTTAGTGTAGTTCAGGAGAGGAAAACAGAAGTCAGACACGTAGTGAACCTGCAGTTGTGAGACTGAAGGATGAAGTCGACTGTCTAGGAAAACAACTCAGACTAAACCCCAGTTATTATACAGGTGACAGGTGAAGTGTGTGTGTGTGTGTGTGTGTGTGGTGTTGACACCCCGAGTGCCTCTCTGCAGGTGAAGGAAGCTCAGGTAAAAACAGTTAACAAACACACACACACACACACACACACACACACACACACACACACACACAGTTCAGCAGCGTGGGAGGGAATGTGAGGAATGCTGATTGTTTCCAAAATAAAAGCGCCGCTGAACAGACTCTTGTAGTAAACGTCTCCTGTGGCGTTCAGAGCTGCAGGTCACGTTGTTTTCTCTGCGGTTTAAACTCCAGCATCACTGCGAAGGCGGAGAATAATTAGTCTGATTAATTAGCGATGAGTCCGAACCTGCCGAGCCGACAGAACGCTCACAACAACCGGGTTCAGGTTTGAGGATCAGAAGACGAACCGCTTTCTGTCCTCAGGTTTCCTCCAGCTGCTGATTCTGATGAGGCGGAAAACCGGTAATGCAAACATTCAAATCTCTGTCTGAAAACTGAATATATGACACGTCTGCACTGAGCGGGATGCGACATGTTTACTGTTGCCTTGTTCTCTTATTGGACACAGTGGACTTCTGTTTTGCTGTCTAGCTCGTTCCAACCAAGCGGCCAAAAACTCAGCTGAGTGCTGAAGCCAATCAGGAAGTGTCAGCAGGCCACGATTCCTCCAAAGTCCACTAGAGTCCGGCTCCAGAAAGACTCCAGACCTCCAACTCCATGAAGTCAACGGACCACAAACCAACTTGTGATAAAATATAAAGTCAAGACATTTTCTCCACCAGAGGTTTTGGTCTCAGCAGCTAATTTCACTTCTTCTACTGTGTGTCCTTATGGAGATTTTCAAAATAACTGACATTAACAGATATAACAGATAAAACACAGGGTTGTTTTCCTAGTGATTGACAGGTGGTCTGTCCAGTGATTGACAGGTGGTTGACTCTGGACCAATAGCAGGCGGAGCTGCGGCTCTGTGTCATATTTATCTGTCTATATTTGTTCATTTTAATTACAGGAACAACACTTGGCACTTTGTCTGAAAGCGGGTGAAGGTTTCCATATCGACATAACATGGCATGTTAGCTTTGTTGTTTTCCTCAATGAAACACACTGGGACTACTAGCTGCAAGCTAGCTCGTTAGCTACAAGCTAGGGGTATCAGTGACAAAGACAGTAATGCTCACAACGCTAAAAACTGTTGTTCCCTAAAACCTGATCACTGTCCTCTTTTAGAGTGTCACACCAAACCACTAGACTGATGTTACAGGTTTTCAGTATATATTATATAAACTGAACTACGGTGAGCAGGCCTTCCGCTTTCTGCAGCCACTCCATGGATTTCCCTCTCTTTTCTTATTGTAAATAGAAATGATCAGTTTCAAGTTTCAAGTTTTCATGTTCTACATTCTCCTTCAAAAGGGTTTGTAACTCTCTGCTGTGGCTTCGTCTGAAAAACCAAAACGTGAAATTAGAGACAAACTGCAGAGAGACTTCAGGTTTCTGCTGTTAATGATCTGATGCAAACTGCTGCCTTAAAACACAGAGACAGAAAGATGTCTGATAAGAGGTCAGCGAGGGTGTGTGTGTGTGTGTGTGTGTGTGTGTGTGTGTGTGTGTGTGTGTGTGTATGTGGGGGTGTGTATGTGTGTGTATTCAGTGGTTCTGCTGGTTTATAAAACAGATTTATGAATCTGTTTCTGGACACGACGGGCTAAACCTGAAGACCCGGCACATTCCACAACACACACCCACACACACACACACACACACACACACACACACACACACACTTCAGAATTTGATCTTGAGTAGCTTGCTTGATTAAATAAAACACACACACAGTGTGGTTCTGGTTTTGGCTGGTTTCCTGTTACACTGGCAAACTGACCACAGAGCTGCTGACTGTCAGGCTGTCAGCTCCAGTGTGTGTGTGTGTGTGTGTGTGTGTGTGTGTGTGTTTGTGTGTGTTTTTGGGAGGCGTGGGGGTTAAGTGCCTGTTTGTGTTTATGTGTGTATTTTGTGTGTCTTATGGGTGTGTCTTAATGTGTGTGTTATGGTTTATGTGTGTGTGTGTGTGTGTGTGTGTGTCTTATGGGTGTGTCTTAACGTGTGTGTTATGGTTTATGTGTGTGTGTGTGTGTGTGTGTGTGTGTGTGTGGTGCTGGTTGGGTTTACACAGATACTAAAGAGGATATTTGTGCCTCGTCTTGTTCCTCCATCAGATCATCAGTCAGACTCTCATGGCTCATTACTGAAACACTGAAGCTGGTTTCATGTTGGCAGGTCTGAAGCTGGTTTCATGTTGGCAGGTCTAAGCAAATACATCAGAATCCAGAAGAAAATCCTCGACTGGCTCCACACAGATCTCAGATCAGCAGGAGGACTCTGAGTCAGTCCACTTCACATCGTTCCAGCTGTTGAGCCTGAGACTCGACACCAGAAGACACGATGTGAGACGAATACCAAACTTTCACTTTAGAGTTTAAAAGTGAAAGTTTAGTAACATCTACACTGCGTCTTCTGGCTCTACGGACCAGTAATCCCTTAAAATATCCTTACGTTTACATTAATTCACCTCTTAATTCATCCAACATCCCCTTAAACTGAGTTAAGGGAGTTATTAATGGAGGAGACCCCATGAAAACCTCCTTAAACTCCCCTTAATCTTGACTGCTTACTTTCTAATTTAATGTAAAATTCAGGGAGACAGGAACTTTTCCATTAATTTCCACTTAAACTGCACAAAAGACATGAAAATTCCCTTAATTTCTAGCGTCTCTATGAATCAACCCATGAATAAATCCCTTTTAAACCCATGATACGAACCGCTACTTCATTAAAGCTATGTCATTTTTAATAATTAATAATAATGATAAATAAGAAATATGATAATTCATGTTTCTGAGCAATTTTAAATCGTTACAGCTGTTCAACAGCCTTCATCAGATAAAACCTGATGAAGGCTGTTTTACCTGATGAAGGTCTAAGGACCGAACCGTTGTATCAGTAATAAAGTTTATGGGAAGTTAAAGGACAGTGTGCAGGAATTCTCTCTTCTCTTGCCTGTGGACATTTCCTCCTATTATATATATATATACAGTACAGGCCAAAAGTTTGGACACACCTTCTCATTCAATGCGTTTTCTTTATTTTCATGACTATTTACATTGTAGATTCTCACTGAAGGCATCAAAACTATGAATGAACACATGTGGAGTTATGTACTTAACAAAAAAAGGTGAAATAACTGAAAACATGTTTTATATTCTAGTTTCTTCAAAATAGCCACCCTTTGCTCTGATTACTGCTTTGCACACTCTTGGCATTCTCTCGATGAGCTTCAAGAGGTAGTCACCTGAAATGGTTTTCCAACAGTCTTGAAGGAGTTCCCAGAGGTGTTTAGCACTTGTTGGCCCCTTTGCCTTCACTCTGCGGTCCAGCTCACCCCAAACCATCTCGATTGGGTTCAGGTCCGGTGACTATGGAGGCCAGGTCATCTGCCGCAGCACTCCATCACTCTCCTTCTTGGTCAAATAGCCCTTACACAGCCTGGAGGTGTGTTTGGGGTCATTGTCCTGTTGAAAAATAAATGATCGTCCAACTAAACGCAAACCGGATGGGATGGCATGTCGCTGCAGGATGCTGTGGTAGCCATGCTGGTTCAGTGTGCCTTCAATTTTGAATAAATCCCCAACAGTGTCACCAGCAAAACACCCCCACACCATCACACCTCCTCCTCCATGCTTCACAGTGGGAACCAGGCATGTGGAATCCATCCGTTCACCTTTTCTGCGTCTTACAAAGACACGGCGGTTGGAACCAAAGATCTCAAATTTGGACTCATCAGACCAAAGCACAGATTTCCACTGGTCTAATGTCCATTCCTTGTGTTTCTTGGCCCAAACAAATCTCTTCTGCTTGTTGCCTCTCCTTAGCAGTGGTTTCCTAGCAGCTATTTGACCATGAAGGCCTGATTCACGCAGTCTCCTCTTAACAGTTGTTCTAGAGATGGGTCTGCTGCTAGAACTCTGTGTGGCATTCATCTGGTCTCTGATCTGAGCTGCTGTTAACTTGCGATTTCTGAGGCTGGTGACTCGGATGAACTTATCCTCAGAAGCAGAGGTGACTCTTGGTCTTCCTTTCCTGGCTCGGTCCTCATGTGTGCCAGTTTCGTTGTAGCGCTTGATGGTTTTTGCGACTCCAATTGGGGACACATTTAAAGTTTTTGCAATTTTCCGGACTGACTGACCTTCATTTCTTAAAGTAATGATGGCCACTCGTTTTTCTTTAGTTAGCTGATTGGTTCTTGCCATAATATGAATTTTAACAGTTGTCCAATAGGGCTGTCGGCTGTGTATTAACCTCACTTCTGCACAACACAACTGATGGTCCCAACCCCATGGATAAAGCAAGAAATTCCACTAATTAATCCTGATAAGGCACACCTGTGAAGTGGAAACCATTTCAGGTGACTACCTCTTGAAGCTCATCGAGAGAATGCCAAGAGTGTGCAAAGCAGTAATCAGAGCAAAGGGTGGCTATTTTGAAGAAACTAGAATATAAAACATGTTTTCAGTTATTTCACCTTTTTTTGTTAAGTACATAACTCCACATGTGTTCATTCATAGTTTTGATGCCTTCAGTGAGAATCTACAATGTAAATAGTCATGAAAATAAAGAAAACGCATTGAATGAGAAGGTGTGTCCAAACTTTTGGCCTGTACTGTATATATATATGTATGTATATTATATGCACCTGTCTGTGCATGAGCCTCTACAGTCAGGAGTCCCCAATCAAAACTACAAATCAGATAAAAGAACCCAATGTGGTTCTGAAAAGGTTCTTTTCATTTTGCTGGTTTGGAACATTTCAGACATTCTTAAATGTTCATTTCATATCTGTTTCTGTGATTATGTTTCTCTGATGTTGTTGATGTATTGTAACTGCTTGCTGTGAACCGAATTGCCCCATTGGGGACAATAAAGATTTCTACTACTACTGCTACTGCTATGTTTCTGTAGAACCATTAAAGGATCAGGCTGCATGTGTTTCTTAATGCATTTCTTACCATCAACAAATCCTATGAAAATAACAAAATCAACATGTTCTCACGTTTAGCCGTCAACCCGGAAGTCATTGGCTCTAATTGTAAGCTAAAAACCTTGAAATACAGCTCACAAAGACAAAGTTTACATTTTAACGGTTTACATTACACCGGGGACTATTTTCTGTGCTACGGAACTAATTTCCTGAGATGGAAAACGTGTTTACAGTCGGCTTATTAAGTTGTTTGAGGAAAAAGTCGGCCGGCCCGGTGCATGGTGATGATGAACATTTTGCAGAGCAGCATATTTTTGATGTGTTTTTAATAGTTTTTTAATACAATGGAGTTCTATGGCTGCTGGGACATGGCTGCATTGGGCAGCGGCTACATGGGCGAGACTTGCTGGCAAAACAAAATCATTAGCGATTTTGTTATTTTCATAGAATTTGTTGACGGTAAGAAATGCATTAAAAACACCAGCCTGATCCTTTAAGATCCTGTGTAGAAACATATGAGCATGGTGCTATAGAGAACCACAAAGGCTTCTGCCATGGTACAAGCCTAAAGAACCATTTTCAGGTTTTATACAGAACCCTGTGCCTCTGAAACAGCTGATCCTGGATACAAAATAAAGATAGAGGAGTTTTATTCTACTGTTTATTTCCAACAGAAAATAATAGAAAAAAGTATAGACACAAAATATAGACATTTATAGCTGACTGTATGAAATCTGAAATATTTACAGAGATGTTGAAATAAAAGCAGAGCTCGACTCCTTCAACAGCCAGAAACCAAAAACAAAAGACTTAAGTGCCATCTTCCAGTTTGGTACAAAGCAGATTTAAACTTAGAGATAAAAACAAACATTTGGACTCAGAAACAGTTAAAAATCTGATATTTTCTTATATTTCTGTCTAAATTCCTGTAAAGCCGTGTTCATGTCATATCGGGTTCACTGTAAATCCGATCTGTTGACGTCGCCTCCTGGTGGCGATTACAGGTAGGACATTTGAAAAATTTTTGTTGGCTCTGATTTCTCGCATTTAGCTTCACAAATTACAGAAGAGAGTCCGGACAGATGGAAAACACGGCAGTCCAAGATAATAAAAGTCAAAATGATCAGTTATATTCACAGTAACACAATCAACTCTACTTCCATAAAGCGAGTTATATCTGCTGCAGTTTGTTTATGGCTGATTTTACATTTATAAATAAAAGTTATTTTGAATGTGGGCTTTAAAACAAGTTAAACACCTGAACGCTTCCAAGCTGCAGCAACGAGACGCCAAACTGTTCTTTCGTTTCTTCTGAGATGACGTGAACGCAGCGTCAGTTTGGGAAGCAAAATGGCGTCCGCAGGTGGACCTGAACAGACCGTGTGTGTTGGCGGCTCTGGCTGCTATGTACAGGACAGTAATTTACTGTAATCAACTCGGATTCATTCAGTTCCACACAGGAACAAGCCCGTCTCTCCTCCGCTGTGGGTCACTGCTGCAGCCATTCTGCATCCCCACTTCTATCAGAGTGGATGGTGAGAGCTGCAAAATGGCCACAGGGGGGCGCTGTGGTGTCCAGTGAAGGAAAGCGTTGGTCGTTTGGACTGTACATACAGCAGATTGTCCTGTTCAAGTGTCTGTTAAAAGTCAACACTTCTGTTTTGAAAACTCAATACAAATATATTACTCAAAAAAAAGGCTTCTGAAAAACCTGGTTGTTGTTTTTTTTCTATCGATGCGCAGCTGTGGAGGCCGGGGGTCAGAGGTCGGAGGTCGGGGGTCAGATGGTTCAGCTCCAAACTCATGACAAGTTTTCATTTACTGAACTGTGAGCAAAGCCTGAAGCTAACCTGAAGCTAACCTGAAGCTAACCTGAAGCTAACCTGAAGCTAACTGTTTTAGCTGCTAAACTGAAGCGTTAGCTAACATTCTCATGAGACCAACAGGTGGAAATGTCCAGTCCAGTTCCTGCTGCTGGACCAGAATCCTTTACTGGAGGAGAAACCTGGTCTGAAACAAAACTTTATGAGACTGCTGTGTTCAACAGATGGTGAATCAGTTTCCGTTGGTTTTCATGTCCAAGTAGAAACAAGCGTCTCCTCCTCAGTTCTGTGTCGATTCTCAGAAATCAAATCTGTTTCGGTTTCTGAAGCTTTGAAAATGAAAACGGTAACTCCACTGTCCAGCCTGTGTGTGTGTGTGTGTGTGTGTGTGTGTGTGTGTGTGTGTGTGTCAGTGCTGCTGGCAGGTGTGCAGGCTCCTGGCGGCCTTGTTCAGCCGGTGTGGCTCCGCCCCGCTCTGCGTCCGGCAGGCGAGCCCCGCCCCGCAGTCGCAGCGCTGGAAGATCTCCAGACCAAGCGCTCCCTTCTTCCTGCGCTTCGTACAAACCTGCAGCCAGGAACAGAGACGACTCAGCTTTAATTACCAGTCACATCATCAATGGGCCAGGAAATACTTTCCTCACCTGACAGACTGTGAAGTCAGCAGTGGAGATGGAACAATGTTTGACAATATTCAAAAATTTAATGTGCAGACCTGAGATGTCATCTTCTTTAGAGAAATGAAGTTTAAACGAGAAGTTCACTGATTTAGTTCCTCTATATAACTCCACTCTTCCTCCTGTAGCTGTTGGACCCACAGACAGTCTTGTCTGTAGCTGTTGGAGCCACAGACAGTATTGTCTCCAGTCAGCTGTCAGTTGAAACTGTTTCCTCTCAGAAAAGCCGTTTGTGAAAACGATATGTCGGTCTCTCTCCGTATCGTTTTCACAAACGACTTTTCTGGAATATTCTGACAAACAGTTTGGACTCTTTGTTGCAGCAAGAGGAGCTTCAACTGACAGCTGACTGGAGACAAGACTGTCTGTGGGTCCAACAACTACAGACAAGACTGTCTTTGGGTCCAACAGCTACAGACAATACTGTCTGTGGGTCCAACAGCTACAGACAAGACTGTCTGTGGGTCCAAGAACTACAGACAATACTGTCTGTGGGTCCAACAGCTACAGACAAGACTGTCTGTGGGTCCAAGAACTACAGACAATACTGTCTGTGGGTCCAACAGCTACAGACAAGACTGTCTGTGGGTCCAAGAACTACAGACAATACTGTCTGTGGGTCCAACAGCTACAGACAAGACTGTCTGTGGGTCCAAGAACTACAGACAATACTGTCTGTGGGTCCAACAGCTACAGACAAGACTGTCTGTGGGTCCAAGAACTACAGACAATACTGTCTGTGGGTCCAACAGCTACAGACAAGACTGTCTGTGGGTCCAAGAACTACAGACAATACTGTCTGTGGGTCCAACATCTACAGACAATACTGTCTGTGGGTCCAAGAACTACAGACAATACTGTCTGTGGGTCCAAGAGCTACAGACAAGACTGTCTGTGGGTCCAAGAACTACAGACAATACTGTCTGTGGGTCCAACAGCTACAGACAATACTGTCTGTGGGTCCAAGAACTACAGACAATACTGTCTGTGGGTCCAACAGCTACAGACAAGACTGTCTGTGGGTCCAAGAACTACAGACAATACTGTCTGTGGGTCCAACAGCTACAGACAAGACTGTCTGTGGGTCCAAGAACTACAGACAATACTGTCTGTGGGTCCAACATCTACAGACAATACTGTCTGTGGGTCCAAGAACTACAGACAATACTGTCTGTGGGTCCAAGAGCTACAGACAAGACTGTCTGTGGGTCCAAGAACTACAGACAATACTGTCTGTGGGTCCAACAGCTACAGACAATACTGTCTGTGGGTCCAAGAACTACAGACAATACTGTCTGTGGGTCCAACAGCTACAGACAAGACTGTCTGTGGGTCCAAGAACTACAGACAATACTGTCTGTGGGTCCAACAGCTACAGACAGTACTGTCTGTGGGTCCAAGAGCTACAGGAGGAGGAGAGGAGTTATATAGAGCAGTGGTTCTCAACGTGGGGTCCGGGGACCACCAGAGGTCCTTGAGGGAGTTCCAGGGGGTCCCCAGCAAACTGATGAATTGTTAAACTTCACCATTATTTCATTTACAAAAACTTAACACAATTAGAGAATGTAGAAGAATGATTATTTTGGTCATAGTTTCTCTGTTATCGCTCTACCTACAATACAGATAGTCATGAAATTCTGGACAAAATCACATCCAATGATAGAAATATTCTCAGATTTGGGTTTAAGAGACAAAATCTCATCAAATGGGGGTCCGTGGCCCTAATGTGGACTAAATTAGGGGTCCTTGATATGAAAACGGTTGAGAATCACTGATATAGAGGAACTAAATCTATGAACTGATCCTTTAAACTTAATTTCTTTGACAGATCTCAGGTCTGCTGCCTGGCTCAGCTGTACTGACCTGTCCGTCTCTCAGAACCGGTTTGCAGATCTTAGACCAGAAGTGTCGAGCGCAGCACAACCCATCAGAGCAGTCCGAAGACCTGAGACAGCGCTCGCCTTCCAGACCTGGAGCAGACAGACAGACACGTTAGATATGATGATATATGTTCTACAGCAAAATACTATATTTATACTACATTTCTGTGAATCTTTTGAAAATTTAGGTGATTTTTATTTTGATTGGTTGATTGATTTTAGTGATTTCATTTGCAGGATCACATGTCAGACAAAGATTCTCTGGGCTCATTAAACCCTTGAACTCAAAAATAATCATCAAGCTGAAAAGAAGACTGATATTTTGGAGATTGAAGGTTTTCACTGGATAGCGACAACATTTTGGGAACAAAATCACCAAATATCTGAAGTAATAGTACTATTTCGTACCTCGGGGTGCCAGGGTCAGATCCTGGTCCTGCAGGTCTGGGAGGGATTTCTCCTCTTGTCTGTTAACAGTATCAGTATCAGGTCTACTAGTAGTGCTCGTAATGCTACTAGTAATACTACTGCTAGTATCACTGCTGATGGTAACAGTGGGTCCAACCTCCTCCAATACAAACTGCTGCACTAAGTCTGAATCCAGAGGAAGACACACACCTAGAGAGAGAGAGAGAGAGAGAGAGAGAGAGAGAGAGAGAGAGAGAGAGAGACAGAGAGAGAGAGAGAGAAAGAGAGAGACAGAGAGAGAGAGAGAGACAGAGAGAGAGAGAGAGAGAGAGAGAGAGAGAGAGAGAGAGAGAGAGAGAGAAAGAGAGAGAGACAGAGAGAGAGAGAGACAGAGAGAGAGGGAGAGAGAGAGAGAGAGAGAGAGAGAGAGAGAGAGAGAGATCAATAAAGCTCCATGTTGTTTTATCCTCAGTGTGTGATGCTGGTCAGATAAAGTGATTCTTACCGTTGCTGCAGCGGTTGCCGTGGCAACACATGGAGTCACGGGCGCATCTCTTCCTGCGGCGCCGGCAGGGCAAACAGGAACCACGAGACGCAAAACAGAAACCAGACTCACCACAGTCTGCATCGGCCGAGCAAGAGAGAGACTGAGAGAGAGAGAGAGAGGAGAGAGAGAGAGAGAGAGAGAGAGAGAGAGAGAGAGAGAGAGAGAGAGAGGGATATTGATTATTGATGGGAATGATTACACTTTACACCATTAGTCTGACCAAGTCTCCTTCACTCGAGTCACAAGTAAGTCACAAGTCTAAATAAGTCAAGTCCAAGTCATTAATATCAAGTCTCAAGTCTAAATGTAGAACAGCAAGTCAAGTCAGAACAAATCAAGAGTCCAGTATTAATTTAATATCTTAAAGAAAACTAAATATCTAGGACTTTTCAATGCAATATGGTTTTAATAGGATAAAAACTTGGTAAGAGCATCATGAGTTTGATTTCTATAATCAGTTTCAACTTCAATAAATTCAATCATTCCATACAAATTCAGAAAACAGAATTTAAATTCAGTCGTCTGCTGGAACAAATCTCATCACTTTCAATCTAAGTCATTTACACAAACACAAGATCTCAAGTCAAGACTTTAGAAACCTTTTCAAGTCATCAGAGTACAAGTCAGAGTCAAGTCCCAAGTCACCAGAACCCAAGTCAAGTCCAGTCTCAAGTCTTCTCTTCATGCATCAAGTCAAGACTCAAGGTATTCTGACTTAAGTCTCAAATTTGGTGAAATATGAAGTTTGGATCACACAGCTGGATTTATATCACTGAGGCCTTTCTTTAAAATTTAGTAGGAATTGAAGATATATGTGACCATCTCTCACACACACACACACACACACACACACACACACACACACACACACACACACACACACACACACACACCGGAGCAGCCCTTGATATAATATATGAAATATGATCTGTATTTACCTGGATGGGATCCAGCAGCAGGTTGTGGTTCTCTGTCCAGTCCAGGTCTTCAGGTTCTCCTCCAGGGTTCTTGATGGCGTTGGAGTTCAGAACCAATGAGGAAGAACCGGCAGAACCGACAGAACCGACAGAACCGACAGAACCGACAGAACCGAGCACACACAGGGCCAGCAGGGAGCAGACGGCAGCAGGCAGCATGTTTTCACCAAAACTAAAAGCAAAAACTATCTGGATGCAGACTGGATGAAGACCTGAAGAGTCCTGATCTGAGGGGAAACGTTCAAAATGAACTTTTTAAGGGAAAATGATCTTCATAAGAGAGAAAAAAAAGTTTTTCCAAGGATCATTCAAAAAAAAAAAGGAAGATTTCAGGAAAAATGTAAAATGTAAATAAAAATGTTTTTCTCAAGGTAAAGATGATCTTTCCAGGAGAAAAAGCAGAAATGATCTTTGGTGCTGAAGTGTGAAGGTGTTGAAGCTCCTGCTCTGCCTGCCTCCTCCTGTCTGACTGAAGACTGAAGCTTTTATACAGGAGGAGCGCTTGATTCTCCTCCCAGACAGGGGGGTGGAGCTGCAACACACACACACACACACACACACACACACACACACATACACACACACACACACACACACACACACACACACACACACAGAGTTGATCCATTGGTCTGGTCAGGAATCTTCTTCCAACCAAACCCAAGCCCTGCAGTGTGTGTGTGTGAGGGTGTGTGTGTGTGTGTGTGTGTGTGAGGGTGTGTGTGTGTGTGTGTGTGTGTGTGTGTGTGTGTGTGTGTGAGAGTGTGTTTTTACGTTTACACCTGGCATCACATTTGACAATATTTGTTTTACATGTGAAAACTTAATTTCACCTGCAAAGAACCTGAACCTGAATCTGAACCTGAATCTGAACCTGAATCTGAACCTGAATCTGAACCTGAATCTGAATCTGAATCTGAACCTGTCTGGACATGAAGTTCTTCTTGTTGGACCCTGTCAGGTTTATCAGCTGGTTGATCAGCTGTTTAACAGGCGATCAATCAGTCTGCTCAGTCAGACATTAACACTGTTTGATCCCTAATTGGTAAAGGTGTGTGTGTGTGTGTGTGTGTGTGTGTGTGTGGGGGGGGGGGGGGGGGACTGCTTCAAACTCACAGAACAAATAGTAGATAAAATCAATAAACAAACAATAACTAAGGCATAAAATACAGTAAAAAAAAATAAAAATAAAGCAGGATAAATAATAATAACAAACATAAAATTGGGGAAAAAAATGGGAATTAATGCCAAAAAGCTTGTTTATAAAAGCAAGTAAGTAATTATAATAATATATGTATGTATTTATATAGCACCTTTCTTAACAAGGTTACAAGCTGCTTTACAATAAAATAATTAGAAAAAACAAAATAAAAACAGTAAAACATTGGATACAGAAAAGGAATAAAACAAAGGTAAGAGCAAGCAGTACAGGAACTAAACAGAGAAGCCATACACAACATGACATTTTTGTTTAAATATACTGTAAGAAGGTTAAAAGAAGTGAACAGAAAAAGTTATTAGGATATATTAAGATGTTAAAAACAAAACAAAAGGTCCAAAAACCCAGAGTCAGCTGACAGACAGATGATTTTATTTGTGTTATTTGATAGTTTTGAGTTTTACTGTTATTCTAAAATGTGGAAAATAGTAAAAATAAAGGAAAATGTGGCGTGTCCAAACTATTGGCGGGCAGTGTGTGGTTTTAAGAAGAGATCAGACTACATGTATGACGATTTACAGAACATGTTTTACATGTATTTATAATATTTACAACATACAACAATAATTTGTGATGAGAAACTTCCAACTTGTTCAGAAGACAAAAGTTTTCCCAACCTGCTGTCGACTAAAACCTCCAAAACAAGCAGCCTGAGTTAACAGTTTCCAACCTGTGTGTGTGTGTGTGTGTGTGTGTGTGTGTGTGTGTGTGTGTGTGTGTGTGTGTGTGTGTGTGTGTGTGTCTTTGATGTCAGCTGGTCACAATGGGCCGCTGCAGCAGGACAAACCCTCAGCACACTTCATTAGGCCTCGCTGTTCCCACTCTTTGGTGTTTGTCTCTGTGGTTTTATCTGATCAGAGTCCAGCAGCTTCAAACAGGATCAAACACACCGCTCACACACACACACACACACACACACACACACACACACACACACACACACACACGCACACACACACACACACACGCGCTCCTATAACATTCCTATAGGGACTTGTAGTGTGTGTGTGTGATGTTAAATAGTGAGTATATAGTGACTTTATTGTACTTTATGGTGTTTTTATCTCCTATAATATCCCTATAATATTCCTATAGGGACTTACAGTGCTCAATTGTGAATTTATATTATATAGTGTTTTTTATTCCTATGGTATCATTATAATATTCCTATAACATTCCTATAATATTCCTTTAGGGACTTATAGTGTGTGTGGGTGTTAAATAGTGAGTTTATAGTGACTTTAAGGTGTTTTTATCTCCTATAATATTCCTATTATTTTTCCTATAATATTCCTGTAGGGACTTACAGTGCTCAACACTGAGTTTATACTAAATTTATCATACTTTATGGTGTTTTTATATCCTATAATATTAGTATAACAGTCCTGTAATATTCCTATAATATTCCTATAGGGATTTACAGTGCTAAATAATAGGTTTATAGTGACTTTATCACACTTTATGGTGTTTCTTATCCCCTATAATATTCCTATAATATTTCTATAGGGACTTACAGTGCTAAATACTGAGTTTATAGTGACTTTATCATACTTACATCATTTTTTTTTTTTATTCCTATGGTATCATTATAATATTCCTATAGGGACTTACAGTGCTCAGTACTGAGTTTATACTGACTTTATCATACTTTATGTTGTTTATATAATCTATAGTAGGATTATAGGTGTGTCTGTAGTGTACAGTGTGCAGTACTTTATCTGCTATGGTGTCACTATAATATTTATATTTATTCTTACAGGTATAACAGTGGATTCACAGGGACCTTATCATTCTATATGGTATTTTATCTCCTGTATAATATTCCTATATGGAGTGAAAGTGTCTTTTCCTCCAGAGGAACTGAAGCCGGTTCACATCAGAAACCTTTGAGCTAAAAGGATTTTTTTTTAACATTTCTTCACTGGTTTTTAAAAATAGAGGCTGGAGGTGTTGGAGGCAGAAACCAGACAAACAGAGAGGTGAAGACACACTGAGGCCATTTTCTGACTGGTTTTATCCAGAAAAGAGGTTGAAACGGGTTAAATGACACAGGTTTAAATTCACACTGCTCAGTCACCAGTAGCAGACTGGCTGTACTGGTCAGTTCCCAGTGTAGATATCTAGGCTATAAGTGACTTTTGGCCAAAAAATGGTATTTTAGTAGTTATATATCTTTGGAAAGCTCTTGTTTATCTCTATCTGATGGTCAAACAAACACAAAAATTACAATGAAGTGGAAAATCCAAAAGACTCAAATGTCCTGAAAAAAGCAATTTTTTTAGAGGTTTTTTTTTTATAGAGTTACAGTTTTCTGAATCTTAATCTCTGTCGCCTTAAAGAAGAAATGTTTTGTCTGTTATGTTTTGAATAAAGAAAGATCATTTAAAGTTTTGTTTTTGCTCTGCTATAAAATTAGGAAAGCGTGTCTGTAATGTGGATGTGTGTGTGTGTGTGTGTGTGTGTGTGTGTGTGTGTGTGTGTGTGTGTCAGTAAGCAGGGTGGAGCTCAGCAAACCCCCTGGATAAATAAAGACACAATCTAATTAATCTGCTGTGATGTGTAAATGAAGCCGTTGTGTTTAATGAGCTGCTAACAGACTGAAGCTCCATCTGATCCACTGAGGAAACAAACTCACTGCTAATAAACCGAATCTAAATGTTTCTGTTCTTCTGTCAAACCTGTTGGATATTTGTCTGTCTAACAGGCATAAAGAGAGACTGTTAGCAATAGCCAGTTAGCTAGCTGCTGGTCGTGTTTCTGATCCATCTGATTGATTTAGTGTTTAATGTCAGCTTGTTAGCTAGCTAACCATAGCATCTGGTCAGCTAACATCAGGGCATCCAATATGCATATGACCAAAAAATCACAATCATATACCAATATATTTCATCCTGTACTGTTTCCGCTGAAGTTTCTCATAAATTAACAATCCTCCATCTGTCTTTTTTAAAGTTTAATATCACTTTTACCTTAACTTCTAATTGATTTTCTTCCAGTCCCTGCGAATGGATGATAGCGCTCCTATTTTTGAGATTCAAAATTCGTATCCAAGTCCGTGTCGGTGTATTCATATACTCCATATTAACCCTTTATTAACCTTCCTGTACCTTCACAGTGTTACAGATACCTGTAAGAAGTGCAGGCTCTGTACTCAAAGCTCTTATTTTTCCATTTATCAGCCGATACAGATTCTCTACATGAAGTAACTGTCGCCCAAAGTGGGATTTAAGGCTTCCCGCTTCTTGTTCCTGACTAAGTTCGTAACTTAGTGTTTTATGTGCTTAAATGTGTATAGATATTTATGAAATTTGATACCTAGCTTCTGCAATGTGTATGAATTTACGTCACTTTGCTTTCGGTTGGGAACTTCGTATAAAAATGCCGGTAAACACCGGAAATTATGTGAGTGACCGAGTGTCTGGAACTGAATACAATTCTGTTAACCATCACTGTCTTGTTGTTAACACATCTGATTAGCACACTAGCTAACGTATCTAGTAGCAGCTAGCGTTAGCATGTTCACATTAACATCAGTGTGTTTGCCGGCTAGTTAGCTAGCTAACAGTTTGTTCAGGTTAACTGAGCTGACTCTTCTCAAGCTCCAACTCTTCATGTTTTGGAGTAGAGACTAGGGCTAAAGACAAGACAGTTTACTGTGTCACAGTAACCTACATTTGGAAACAAATCCACCTTATCACACTATTCACTTTTACTGAGAACGTTACTGAATGGATCTACAGCCACACCACAACAAGCTGACTCAGCTGCTCTCTGCTGACAGCTGCTTCACACACATTTACACTTTAACTGACAGAGATGTTCCTCATCATCAGACGTCTTGATAGCAGATCTTTGACGCTACAAAGAACTACAAAGACTCCATTAGTTGTTGTTGCTGATCTGAGCTCAGAGTGTATTGTGCTGTTGACCCAGTGGAGACTCATCATCAGCTCATTACAACACACAGCGTCTCTCTGATCAGGACTGCTGAATAAATACACATCAAGTGTTAAAAAGATAAGAGCTGATACACTATCAGGGTGAGACACACACACACACACACATACACACACACACACACACACACACACACACACACACACACACACACATGGTAGGAGTCAGTGTTTATCAAAGGCAGCCTTAATGGAGAAATTAGCATGTAATAGACTTCAATGGAATGCATTGATAAGGGATTCATGAGGATACAGATCCTTCAGTGTTTGACCTAAAGTCTATCTATCTATCTATCTATCTATCTATCTATCTATCTATCTATCTAAAGTTGGTCTTTTTAAAGTCTAAGTATTGTTCCAGAGAGCTAAAGTATGTCCTTAACCTCTCATTACATTACATTAATTTTCCATTAAACTTAATATAGCTTTAAAAAAAGTAAGACAGAGATGCTATGGTTTGGGGTTTTAAGGGATTTATTCATGGGTTGACTCACAGAGACTCTAGTAATTAAGGGATTTTTCATGTCTTTTGTGCAGGTTTACAGGTTATTAATGAGTTATTAAGGGAAAGTTCCTGTCTGCCTGAGTTTAAGGAGGTTTTGATGGGATCTCCTCCATTAATAACTCCCTTAATTCATTTTAAGGGGATTTTGCATGAATTAAGGGGTGAATTAATGTGAATTAAACATGGTGAAGATGCCTCTAGCTTCCATGCTGCTCAGATGTGGAACAAATTGCCAGCTTTCAAATCCAAGCTGAAGACCTACCTGTTCACCATTGCTTTTAATTAATTTTCTTTTAAATCAAATTTATTTGTTGGTTTGTTTTATTGTTTTTATTGTTTTTATTCTATGTGCTTTTGCTTGCTTGCTTTTGTTGAATTTATTTTGAATTTATTGAATTTTGTTATTTTTATTGATTACTTTTATTGATGACACTTTTCAACTCCTCCCTCAGAGTGTCAGACACTCTGAGTCAATAGACTGGCTCTTGGACTTATTTCATGCCTGTCAGCAGTTTTATAACCCCATAATTTATAATAATTTAGATTTTAAACTGTGCAATACTGATTCTGGTAATAATTTTGTGCAATAATTATTTAATTATTTACACTGTTGTATATAGGTATGATGCACATATTTGTACATAATTCATATTTATCTTATTTATTATTGTTATATATTGTATAATGCACATATTTCTTATTTTCTTATTTTTATTTTTCTTATAATTTCTCTGTGCTTATATATATTTCTCTTCTAGAATGTGAGCAACTGCAACGTAACCCAGTTTCCCCTCGGGGAGTATTTCTGATTCTGATTGTTTTTATCATTTGTTTCTTGTGCTCTGCAAAGCACTTTGGGTATGAAATGTGCTGTATAAATAAATGTGCCTTGCCTAATGAAGATGTCAGGGGGTTTTAAGGGATTATCGGCTGGCAGAGAGACGGACAGCAGAGTCATGAAGGAGCGTCAGTCAGACTGAAAGTTAGAGATTTTATTGTAAGAAAACGATGTTTCATATAGAAAAGCAGCAGAGCGGCGGACAGACGGTTCAGCTCTGCTTCACCTTGGCATGCAGCTCCAGCTCCACAGCAGGTTCACTCCAAAACCAAAACCACGTCCACCCCACCCGGACCGGACCGGACCGAAGGAACCGGACCGTAAACCACATCATGGATTCATCTCACTGTA
Organism: Centroberyx affinis; assembly: GCF_046629955.1. NCBI lineage: Eukaryota > Metazoa > Chordata > Actinopteri > Beryciformes > Berycidae > Centroberyx > Centroberyx affinis. Next base: position 41,261 of record NW_027282686.1, read on the forward strand.
AGGAGGATTAGACTGATATATCAGTTTGGGGCCGATACTGGCCTCTTTTTAAAAAAATCAGATAGAAGTCAGTCAGTGTCGCCCAGCCCCAATATGATTTATATGATGCAGTTTGATTGATATTGATTGTAAAATTGACCAATACTACACAGGTTGTCTATGGGAAGACCTGAACCTGAATTAAATAAAACGTGACATTTTGTCTGCACAAATGTTTTATTATTACCTGATTTTACCCCAAAGTTTAAAACTCTGGGGCAGAAATTGAATATTGTTAATTATTTGGAATTGTTTGGCGTGAAAATTCCTGAATTTCCCCAAGGGGATTAATAAAGTGATATCTTATCTTATCTTAAAATGTCCAAAAATATCAGTTGAACCTCTTAAAACCTTTGCTTCCAAAATAATTCTGTTTTTTGTCTAAAAGTATTCAGAAATCCGAAATTCCTGATTTAGCAATAAAATTCTGGGGCATTGAACATTGAATACTTGTAATTATTTGGAATTGTTTGGTGTGAAAATTAGCAAATTGAACGATATCGGTATAAAATATCATCTGCTGGCATCTTTAACCCAGAACACGTCAGTATCGACCTTCACAACCTCATATCAGTCAAACCTCTGTCTTAAGACCTTTGCTTCTAAAATTGTTTTTTTTAGGAGCGAGTCAAATATCAACTGCTGAGTCTCAGGTTGCACAATTTTCCCAACATGGACACATGGAGTTTTGGAATGAAAACCTTCACATGTTCTCTCAGGCTGTTTCCCAAACACATCTCAGCACTAAGGCCAGCTGCTTCCCACTGACCTGCAGCCAGTCTCCATCCATTAAGTCGTTTATCAGCTTCTCTGTGACTCTGTTCATCCATAACACGACAAGCGCTACGAATAAACTGTCATCCAGCTGAAGATGAGAGTCTCAGTCCTCTACCCACCCCGAAACACAAGGGATTATGGGTAGAAGGAGACGGAAAGCCTAGCAGAACAAAATGAAGTCTGGACTGATGCTCATATTCAGCTGCTTCTTCATGTGTTCTGAACTGGTATGAACACCACAGAAGAAGAGACAGACAAGTCCATCATGTTGGATAAAGTTACAGGAAGTCTAGTCTCTAACTTGCAGGACGACAGGTTCAAACTCTGTCCAATCAACAAGCTGCTCCTGCGTCATGTGACTTTTGTTTCCAAGCCCTGGTTGGCTTGTGATTGGTCAGTTTGAACCCAAAGGAACCAAATACAGAAATACACTAAAGTCAACTTCTCCTCTCTGGTTCAAACCAGAGGAAACCAGCTGGAGGATCGAACCGGACTGGCTCCTGGCTCCGCTGGTCTTAGTGTGGAGACGGTTTTGGGAAAGTGGACCCAGAGATCCGTAACAAGGAGGATCAGCCTCCCTAAGGCACAGAGTCGAGAGCTGGGAGGACGGGCCGGCGCTCACGGCAGGAGTCCCGCTTCTCCTCGGCCTCCTGCACCACCGCCGCCCAGGAGGAATTATTTGGAAAAACAAAAACCCCCACAACAGTTTAATGCAGGAGAAGCCGAGGACCGAGTCTGCGTTCAGGTGGTGTCGGGTCCCCGGTCTGAAGGGGTTTCAGACCAGGAGGAGTCACATGAACTCCTGATTCTGTCACATGATCATCGGGATCGCAGAAATCGTGAGTCGGCGAGTCGTGATGTCATCGCTCTGATAATCGAACGTGAACGGAAGAAATTTCTTACGATGGAGCCGAAAATGTTCGGTGAGGGCAAAACATTTTCTTTGAACCGGATTAGTTTTGAATCCTGGTTTATCCTTTTTCGTTTTTTCCTGAAAACGACAATGCTAGAAAGGCTGATTTGCATTTTTTGGAAGTATTCAATAAATCCTTGATATGTTTGTCATATCGCTAGCTCGATTGCTAACGTTAGCCTAGAGGTTCGACCCGACATCACCTGAATGCAGAGTGGGGGCACCGCTACCATGGCAACCGCTGTATAATAATGACAATAATAATAATAATAATATCAACAAATAAAAAGTCACCACCGAAACATTATAAAGCATCTCTGTAACAGAAACAATATTCCCAATATATTCAGATAAATCAATGACACTCAAACTCACTTCATCACACACATACATATTACCACAAAATATCAGCACTAAGAATTTATATACACACGAATATTCATCCTCTGGTCCTACGATTAAAATGAAAACATCATCTGTCCTCCGGTGGAGACGTGGAGGCGTCAGGAGGCAGAAGGCAGGCGGTGCAGAGAGGAAACGTTTCACCAAGACTCAAATCTGTCTGCAGGTCTGACCGAGCTTCTCTGATCCATCACAGGCTGAAACAACCAGGCGGTCAGGACCAAAGTTCAGATTATTACTTTTCCCAGTAAAAAAGTGACATGACAGTTACCGACCGAAACAAGGCGCTGTTACTTTTGTTTTCACCTCCAAGTTGAATTATCCAGTGACTATAACTATATATCATGTGATTACATTTATTCCCTCTACTTTGGGGAATGGTTATTTGACCAAAATGAAAGAATGACTTAGAAATTTATATGGGTATGTAGGTACGAGTGTAAGTAGGAGTATATGTATGGTGTGTATGTATGGTACAGGGAATATGAATATGTATTTGTCGCAGTGTATGACATTTTATATATACTTGTTTTTGATATGTCAAATAAATCAAATCAAATCAAATCAAGATGGGAAATGGTAGAAAAGTTTCTTGCTCTGGTGGAAGTTTTCCCTCGACTTTGATTTCGACTCTGTTTTATTTTGGAGGAAACTGACTGATCTGATGTTAGAAGAAGAGGAACTGATTACTGCCGCAGGGAGGAAGAGGAAAAGTAATAATATTACTTTTGAAATGAGTAATGCATTTCTCTTTGGAGCCCGACACTGCCTGGTCCACTGGTTTGAGATTGAGAAAGCCCAGTCTGCCCTCTAGTGGTGAAAACATTAGTTCTTGCACTTGTAGATGAACATTTTACTAAAAATGACAACAAACAGGTTCTGAATACAAGTGTTTTGTACCAAACTGAGATACTCGTCATCTGCATAAAAGTGACATCCACTTTTATAAATGCACAAAATATAAACAGATGGTACTTAATTAAAACAAATGGATATGTAGCTTTTTGGAATAAAACTCCTCATCTGCACTTCCTTATTTCTACTACAGACCCGCATCGCCAATCTGCGTCACCTCAAAACTTCTCCATTTAAGGGTTAGGGTTAGATCTTATCAATATGAGAAACTCATAATATGAGATGAGGATGAGGGATTTCTCTGTGGTTGAAACAGGAGAAATCCCTCTGTAATTCACTTTGGCAAAACATGAAACATCCTGAAACCTTCTCAGCTCTGAAGCATGACTAGAAAAACAAGAGCGAGACGAACAGCTCGTGTGAAGTGAACTGAACTGGATCTGGTGTCGTGCACGTGTCTGTGAGGATGGAGTGTTTTTGTGCGTGTGCAAATGTATGTAGAATGTATAGTAAGTATGTATAATATATTTATGTGCTGTAATCATAAGATTCACAATGCAAAGAATGATACAAAGGAAGATTTAAAAACATAAATGTTGAGATCAATGATTATTAATTGGAAAGGAAGTCCACCTCCCCTTCTTTTAATTATTATGCATCCTCTGTTGTAGTAGTACTTGGCAACAGATGCTAAACCGTAAATGCTTTCTTTCTTTCTTTGGATTTGAGGCTCCATGGATGGTTAGATGGAGAGAGAGAGAGAGAGAGAGAGAGAGAGGGAGAGAGAGATTGAAGATGAACTGAGAGGTGAAGGCATCTTGGTGACCCAGAGGTTAACTCATTGTCTGTCTATCTGTTGTCTCTCGTTTTGCTGTCTGTCGTTCTCTCCACCGTTCTTCTTCTCTCAGCCTCGTCTGTCGGTCAGTCCTGTATTCAGCCGTCGGTCCGGCAGCGGGGGATCCTGGCTCTCTTCCAGCCCAGCCTCGGAGAGCCAAACCCTGGGCTCTGGGGGTCAGGAATGCCCCCCCCCCCCAGGCCTTCCAAAACCCCACAAATTCATACAAACCCCAGATTGTACAGGGCAGGAAGAGGGAAGTCACTTCTCAAATAACAAAGATCCAGAGAGATCAGGGTTGCTGGTCTGTCTGGGGCGGTGGGGGTTCGAGGGACTAAAGCCTGATGAGGAATAGTTTATAGGAATAGTTCACCAAAAAATGAACACCAGTGAAGTTTGTTTGTCCACATAACACACAGCGAGTTTGCTAGTGCTGCTCCATGTCAGCGTTCTCCCAAACACCTGAAGTGGTCGGGTCCTGGTCCTGGTCCTGGTCCTTCAGAGTCCGAACAGCTTGTGCAGCATAATCCAAGTGTTTTGAAGCCAAACGATTGCACTGAGAGAAATGGGGAAGGGTCGCTTGTTCATGTCGACTAGAGTGTGGGTGGCTGTTTCAAAACAGCAGCTTTAGTGAAGACCTTTAGTGAAGACTTTTAGTGAAGACTTGTGCGTTTGGCTTCAGAACACTTGGATTCTGCCGCACAAGCTGTTGGGACTCCGAAGAACCAGGACCAGAACCAGGACCAGGACCAGGACTCGACCACTTCAGTTGTTTCGGAAAAGGCTGACATGGAGCTGTGCTAGCTAACTTGCTGTGTGTTCTGTGGACATACAAACTTCATCAGTATTTCAACTGACATGCGGATGAGTAGATAATGACATTATAATAACATTTTTGGGTGAACTATTTCTTTAATTCCACTGTTAAGTCATTCATCAGAAGTTAGCAGGATGGGGGGGGGGGGGTGTATAATTCCCCTTTCAAACAACAACCTAGAAAGGTTACAAAACGTGGATCCAGGTCCGACCCGTGTTGGAGGCAATTCACACTGGACCTCATACACGGGATTGTCCTATTGGCTGTTGCCTTATGACATCACCAAAAGCAGATTATGTTTCCATCCTGTGCTCAACGTGGCGGACGTCACGTCACGAGGTGAACATCAAATCCAAGAGTGCCAAGTCGTTCCTCGTGTCCTTGTGGAGAACGATCTTCCCAGGTCGTCTTGAACAGAACAAACTTCTTGAGAACATGAGAACAGAGAAGCAGTGAAGCTTCCTGACAGTTTCAGACGGGCTGTGTGCTTCATATCGTGCGATCAATTAAGTTCATTTTCCCATCTATGTACAACCAGCCATCTTGGCTCTTCCTGTTCGTTCTTGCTGGCCAAGTCGCCATCCGATGCTTCCTCAGTTGGAAGGTAAACTTCCTGGATCTTTATCCGTCCTCGGTGTTCTTTTCTTTTGAAATTGGACTTCGGCCTTTAGATTTTACCCGGGTCGATCTGTGGTATAAGAGACTCAGGCTGGGTTGAGGAAAGGCAGGGAGGGACAGGGATTTAAAGTGACTGTCCTATCCAGCGTCTCCATCATCATCATCACCACCAGCATCAGCATCATCATCACCACCAGCATCAGCATCAGCATCATGCTCTCCACCATAACCCTAACCCTAGATAAGAGACACATTTTTTTTTGGTCATTTTCATTCTGTTGGACAGCTTACAGTATGGAGCGACAGGAAAGATGAGAGGGAGAGAAAGAGAGAGACAGAGAGAGAAATGATAAATGTGAGTTTCTTGGCATTTCCCTCTGGGACACACAGACACTGTATGTCCACACTTCACCAGAGGGGTCAAAGGTCGAGGGTCAGCCAGGAGCCACGCCTCCTGGAGCAGGGAGGGGGTTCAGTGTCTTGATCAAGGACACTTGACAGGAGCAGACACATTGGCTTGTTGTGGGGATCAAACCTGTGGCCTCCCAGGTACAGAACAGTCTCTCTGACCAGCAGTCCATCGTTTGCTGAGATGAAAAAAAATCACTGTGTGACTTCCTTTCATTCAACTTCATTTCATCATTTTGATGTTTGCTCTCTCTTGTGTTTATCTGTGTTCCTGTCCTCTGTTGCTCTGTAAAGCACTTTGTGATGAACAGATTTAATGAAAAATGCTTCAAAAATGAATTCGACCCGTCCACCAGCTCAGGCTCAGTCAGCTGGGAGTTTAAACAGCAGGTTTCTGACTGGACTGGTATTATAAGCCACTCAATGACAGCTAGCAGCCACATCACCACACTACTGTCCAATGTCCATTTGAGCAAACTAGTGGCAATAATGTTGCAGCAATAAGCAGGTCATATAGCAACACTAGTATGTGATTGGCTGCTGATGGGTCGAGTCGCCCAAAGTTCAGCTGCAGCTAACTTTTCCACGCCAACCAACAAGGAAACAAGGCAACCATGGTCAACATCGGCCAACGTTTTTCTGGTCGTAGAAAATGGACGAACGTCCAGAACCTGGATTGTGGAGCTGAAGGCGGAGTGAACACAGTTTGTCTCATCCATGGATCCCACTATCACCAAAAACCTCCGAGCTCTCAGGTGTTTTGGTGGCTTCGCAGGTTCTCTGTGATTGATCACTGGAGTAACCGGTGGTGGGAAAACACGGGGCCAGTCTCCCACCCTGTGTGATCAATGGCGACTGTGGAAAGACGACGTCAAGCTTGTGTTTCCAGTGACTAGAAGCTAGAAGCAACAAGTCCTGTTCCATCTACTGCCATCTAGTGGAGACCTTAGTGGCGTCCCTCCCTCTAAGTACTCAAAATAAATAATTTAGGAACACAATATGGCTACAAAAGGTTCCCACTAAGACCACCCATGCTAAAAAAACAGTGTACGCACTCACGGTACAGTAAGGTGCTTTGGGTAAAAGCGTCCACCAAATGACATGTATAGTTAAGAGGGTAGGGTGATTGTCCCGTCCCGCCGGGTGAGGAGTGTCTCTGTCCCAGACCCGGACCCAGGCCTCCTCCACCCCGGGGGTATCAGGCTTTGGATCTGAGGGGGCGGAGCAGGGTGAGACGGGAGGAGGAGGAGGAGGAGGAGGAGGAGGAGGAGGAGGAGGGGTTTAAAAGTCGTTGTCCCATCCGGAGTTGTCGTCCGGCGGCGGGTCGTCGTTGTCCTCGGGGAAACTGTCGAAGTTACTGGTGTCAGTGGGAGAAGAAACCTGAGAGAGGACAGGAGGGGAAGCAGCTTCACCACCTGACATGCTTCTGGATTTTACTGTTTTCTATTGTCTTTCCATCTGTCAGTGGTCTAAAATGAGTTCTTTTGAGGTCTTTTATATGAAAGAAGGAAATGATATATCACACAATACAATAACATACAGTACTGTGCAAAAGTCTTAGGCACCCTAGATTTTTTATATAAATTTCTTATAAGTCTTAGATGTTTATTTGTTTTCTGCATTAGTGACTCAGTAGACTGCTGTTTATTGTAAATTTTTGATATTCAGAAACTTTTCATTTCATTAGTTTTGAAAGCATCTTCGCTTTATGGATTTCTTTGACATATGACTTTTGAACAGTACTGTATATGATATAAACAATACAATATAATATACTATAATACAATATGATATCTGATACGATATCACACAATATGATGTATGATATGATATAATATGATTAAATACGATTCAATACTATATTTTACAATATGACACAATACGACATAATGCAATATGATACGATCCAATATAACTTGATATAATGCAATAAGATATATGATATTTAAATAAGCCAAGCCTGGGATTTGTTTAATACTCACATCAGGTATGATAGGAGGAGTCAGAGTGCCTTTCCTCAAACCTTCCCAGTTAAAACCTTCAAACCACCTGAGAGAGAGAGAGAGAGAGAGAGAGAGAGAGAGAGAGAGAGAGAGAGAGAGAGAGAGAGAGAGAGAGAGAGAGAGAGAGAGAGAGAGAGAGAGAGCATCACTAAATCAGTGCGACAGTTTCATCCAGTCATCTTCTGGTCAGTTTCTCTTGTCTGGACTTACTTGTGCTTCTGGATGTCTTTGACTCCATTTTTCAAGTTTCCAAGTCTTTCAGAGGGATTGTCTCTGTTGGCAGAAAAGTCGAGGTGTATCATTTATCTTTATTTAATTTATCTAAGGCCACGTTTTCACATTTGTGATGCATCAGAAAACAGACAATGTCCCATATATTTCACTGAGACCTATGTGTTGACGAATGACATTGACTGATGGAGCGCAGTGCGAGAAAATGTCAAACCAGTCCTTCAAAAAATTTGAAACTAGTTGAACTTTTGGCACCAGGGTCATTATCAGCACAATGCAATTAAAGGAAGTTTGGCGATTGGACTGATTATTGATTTGGACTGATTGTTGGCAGAAAGAGGCAGTGGAGCTCACTGTTTCAACTGACAGCTGACTGGAGACAATACTGTCTGTGGGTCCAAGAGCTACAGACAATACTGTCTGTGGGTCCAACAGCTACAGACAATACTGTCTGTGGGTCCAACAGCTACAGACAATACTATCTGTGGGTCCAACAGCTACAGACAATACTGTCTGTGGGTCCAAGAGCTACAGACAATACTGTCTGTGGGTCCAAGCCTCCTACCTGCAGAGCTTCTTGATGAGATTGCCGGCGTTCTTGGTGATCTTCTTGGGGAACTCGATCATGTCGATGCCTCTGAGGATGATGTTGTAGGTTTTCATTGGGTCTGGGCCTGAGAAGGGGGGGCTGGGGGGGGGGGGGGGGAGAGAGAGAGAGAGAGAGAGAGAGAGAGAGAGAGAAAAGTGACGAAGACGTAGGTTTTATCACAAGTTAAAAACTGTCAGTGAAAGGTGTTCAAATGTCAGCTGATCAACCTGTTGACTCTCAACAATGTATCTATTCTATTCTATTCTATTCTATTCATGTCTACTGTACTCTACTCTGATGGCTATTTGGTGAACATACTCTTACCTCCCAGTCAATAGTTCTATTTTACTCTACTCTGTTCTGCTCTACTCTACACTATTCTACTCTACACTACTCTACACTATTCTATTCTATTCTATTCTACTCTACTCTACACTATTCTACTCTACACAATTCTACTTTACTCTGCTCTAAACTACTCTACACTACTCTACACTATTCTATTCTACTCTACACTACTCTACACTATTCTATTCTACTCTATTCTACACTATTCTACTCTACACTACTCTACTCTATACAATTCTACTTTACTCTAAACTACTCTACACTACTCTACACGATTCTACTTTACTATACACTATTCTACTCTACACAATTCTACTTTACTCTACACTATTCTACTCTACACTACTCTACACTATTCTACTCTACTCTACTCTACTCTACACTACTCTGTTCTACTCTGCTCTACGCAATTCTACTCTACTGTATTCTGAAGGGTGTTTGGACACACTCTTAGCTCCCAGTCCATAGTTCGCACATGAGGATGAGGATGGTACATGAAGGACCAGTAGTCTGCTGAGATGTCCTCTGTTCTACTCTACCCTACTCTACTCTACCCTACTCTACCCTACTCTGCTCTACTCTACTCTACTCTACTCTGCTGTGTTGTGTATGGTGTTTGGACACGCTCTTACCTGCCGGTCAGCAGTTCGTACATGAGGATTCCCAGGGACCAGTAGTCGGCTGAGATGTCGTGGCCCTTGTTGAGGATGATCTCCGGAGCGACGTACTCCGGCGTCCCGCAGAACGTCCAGGTCTTCTTACCGAAGCCGATCTTCTTGGCAAAACCAAAGTCCACCTGGAGACGGCAGAGGGTCTGAGTGAAGTCTGAGTCTCACCGTCTCAACAAGCGGAGAAAACACTCAACGACAGGCATGTGCAGGTGGATTTGGGGAACACACTACCTAACAGCACACACCCTCGGATCTGGTGAAAATAGGAGTTCTTGCACTACTAAGACACAGAACCAAAACAAACATGGAGTTGGAGGCTCTTTTTCTTTCCACACTTCCTGTATTTTCTTTTATTTTTCCTCACGCTAAACTCTCATTGGCTATCCGTTTAGATTTGATTTGTTGACCAGATCACACAACAGGAAGACATCAAGACTCGTCCGGATTCAAGTCGGCTATAATTCGTCCAAAAGTCGTGTAATGTGTCTCCAGTTTAAGGCAACTCTCTCTCCAAATCAACTCATGTTCTAATTGGAAGAAGAAAGATAAAAGACATCAAGGTCTTAGTGTGTGTGTGTGTGTGTGTGTGTGTGTGTGTGTGTGTGTGTGTGTGTGTGTACCAGCTTGGCGTATCCCCTGCTGTCCAGTATGAGGTTTTCAGGTTTCAGGTCTCTGTATATGATTCCTTTAGCGTGCAGGTAGGCGAACGCCTCGACAACACAGGCCCGTGTAAAACCTTGTGGTCGAATCTTCAAATGAACCCCTGAGGGAAACAGAGAGTTTATAACAGACAGATGAACAGAGAGTTATAACAAAAAGATCATTGAATGAACATTACAAGTTCAGTAATAACTAAGGTTCTGAGGGCTGATATTGATATTTTGTGCGATATTCAATGTCTTTGACCATTTTCATGCCAATAGAACAAGTGAAAACAACAAATCTGTGTTGCTGGAAAATTCACATCCCATCAATATTAGACAAGTACAACCCACACACAACAGTGTGTGTGTGTGTGTGTGTGTGTGTGTGTGTGTGTGTGTGTGTACCTGTCTCTCAGGATGGTCCACAGCTCTCCTCCCAGACAGGCTTCCATCAGCATGTAGAGATATTTACTGTCTTTAAACGTCCGATACAACCTGAGAAACACAACCAGCAATGCTTTAACAATATATAGCCTATATATATAAATGTATATATATATATATATGTATAGTACTGTGCAAAAGTCTTAGGCACATGTAAAAGAAAAAAAGTAAAGTGAAGATGCTTTCAAAAATAATTAAATGAGAAGTTTCAGTCTGCTGACACACTAATGCAGAAAAAAATGAATAAACATCTAAGACACAATTTAGATAAAAACTCTTGGGTGCCTAAGACTTTTGCACAGTACTGTATATATAGATAACAACCTTTTGAGAAGCTTTATAAAATATGTAACTTTTATTCTTAATTGTTATATATCCTATATACTGTAAATTACTGTGATGTTGGAGGGTAAACAGTGACCTCGTGGTTAAATTACAAACACTTTTAAAAGCAGAACTCTTTCTAATGAGTTCAACTTTTTAAACACTTTAAGTTGATTTTCCAGCTAAATCTACTGCCTTTTCTAGATATTATTGTCATCATTATTATTATTATTATTATTATTATTGTTTTTATTATCATTATTATTGTTCCTACCTGACCACGAAGTCGGAGTGAGCCTCGGTCATGATGTGTTTCTCGGAG
>NW_027282686.1:57500-60000 GCF_046629955.1 Centroberyx affinis
TCTCCCACCTCACACTAATGGAACGATTTCTCTCAGTCAGAAATACTCAAAAACCAAAGTACAAAAGTGCATCGATCAGGCGAGTCGTCGGTCCAGACCTTCAGGAGAACGTTCTGCAGAGCGTCTGCAGGAGAGCCGTCTCAAACGAAGAGCTCAGCCGCCATTTCCAGTTTACATGGCGGGGGAAGGAGATGGGTCGGGACGGGGGTCCGGTCCGGCGGTACCGGTGGAGCCGCGAGGTTGCCAGATCCTCCAGCTCTTTCTGCATATAGGTAGGTCCGAACGGGGAGGGTCCCGAACCGAGCGGGACGCCGTCAGAATCCGGAGCTCAGCATCCTCACCAGGAGAACTGAGCTAAAACTCTGCTGAACAGGAGAATCTGCTGCCTTGGAGTTGTGCAAGATGTTGGACGATATTCTGCATGTGCTGAGTTTGCTCGAAGAGAAAGTTCCAACGACAAAGTTCACAACTCTTATCCAACAACCTCTCCTACAGTCCAAGATCTGCAACTCACTGTTAAAATCAATCTGTTCTGGGCTTTAAACCCTTTTGTACACTGCTGCCTAAGAGACAGATTTAGTGTCTGGGTAGCAACATTCACAACAAGCCTGCAGCCGACTGACTTGAAAAGTGTCCAAGTGAGCGTGCCGGACCAATGGGATGGTAAGACGCCGAGTCTCCCGAGGGTTTTCCTCTCTGCCAAAACAACGTCCAAGTCTCCTCTGCCGGGTCCTGCAGGGTGTAACGCTGCCTGACGGGACGGACGGTATTTTTAGCATGTGGAAACATTGCTCAGAGGTTCACCCAGTAAACGCAGCTCAGTCACTCCTCCAGAGAGACACGAGCCAACGACTCTTTCTCAAACCAGAGAATCTGAAGGCTTCGACCTCACAAGTCATCAGGACGTAAAGTTTTATCAGAGTTTAGTTAAGAGTTTTTTACAACTCCTCCCACATTCAGACACTTTCTGTTCGTTCACCATCTGTATGCCTTGGCACTAAATCTTTATATTTATTGCCCCGGGAGTGAAATCTGGTATGCAGCACGGTTTAAAAACATTTAAGACATTTTAAAACAAAACAGCAGACACAATAAAAAAATCTAGTTCAGTTTTTAATCAACGTTAATTGATTAAAAAGCGAATGTTTTCATCTGAAAACATGATTTTCACGCTGATGTCCCATGACTTCACGGATCCTCGTGACGAACCGCTCCGCTCACATGATGCTCAGTCGCCCGGCGGCGTCCCACAGGGCCGAATATCGTCTTCTGGTCCCTGCAGCGGCAGATGTGTGCTGATCCCCGGGGATCACCGGCCGCGATAGGAATAGACCTGTTGATGCTCCACAGCTTCAAGGTCAGGATGTTTGACGGGCGCGGCGGTGACATCATCACCTCACACAGAGCCTGTTGTTTTAGCACTACTCATAACTGAAAATTTATTTTTGAAAAATTATTTTTTGGCCAGAAAACAAGCGAGTTTGCAGTCGACCAAAAAAAATGTCAACCAACACAAACCACAAAAACGATAACAACCAATATGGTAAAGAACTCAACATGAGGGTGACTTTTTTTGGGTGTCAATAAAATTGCCCCCAAAAAGTACCGGTAACGCTTCATTTTCCGGGTCCAGAATTTCCTAGAAAGGAACTGTTGATTTCTCTGGAAGTTTCCTGAAAGAAGCAGGAAGTGAAGCAGCAGCTCAGCAGAAACTGTCTCAGTCTGGAGAGTCGATCAGATACTGAACATTTCTAACAGAGTTTCCAAAAGAACTGTAAAACTATCAACTACTTACTGGAAAAATAATAGGCAGTATAATTATATAATATAGTTATTTGTTGGATTCTTAATTAATTTTAGTTCATTTCTAATTTTCTATATAACTACGACATAATTGCATGGCTCTGTCTTTTTTTGGAGGAACTGACCAGCTACCATTCAACTCGTTCTCTATTTTCCACTTCACTTTCACTTTTCACTTCATGGTTCTTTCCAGGAAACTTCCCAAGAAACTAACAGTTCCTTTCTAGGAAATTATTAGGAAATTGAGGACCTGGAAAATAAAATGTTACCAAAATGCCCCTGAAAATCAGATCAAGAGGGGAAGAAATGGCCTCTGGAAAAAGTGAATTTCTTACCCAGGTAAGTGGGTGGTATCAAACTGATGTGAGTTAGATGAAGAGTGAGTGATGATGACTGACTGGAGGTCAGAGTTCACCCTCCTTTTTTTTTTTTTACCACAACATCACTGTCTATCATCTCGCTGATGATGACGTTGTTGTTATTGTTTTTATTTGATTTTTGTTTGGTTTTTTTCCCCTTTGTTTTCTCTCTGTGAGTGTTGGGACACGCCGGATGGGCACCTACAAGTTGATTATGTATAAAGAGGATGAACATTAAAGTAATTGTTTAATAGATAGGATAGTTGGACTATAAACATTAAGTTCATTGATTAAGTTTAGTAGGACCAAATAAGTATTTTACTTTTTCCTACTCCATT
>NW_027282686.1:62500-75000 GCF_046629955.1 Centroberyx affinis
AGAGAGAGAAATAATAAACACCATGGTAAACTTTATTTATCCAGGGTTTCTTTCCAAAATGCTACATGCTCATTTTCAAAAAGTGCTACCTGAAATGTCAGTGAATAAACAATACAAATGCAAAACTGATATTTATGTATTTATGTGGTATTTATGTGTCCAAAATATATTGTCATCTACATGTACAAGTACATGTTTGGGCCAATTCTTGTATGTTTTGAAACATATTTTAACGTATTCTGTAGCATTTGTGAAATATATGTTTTGCATTATGAGAGGAGAGCACAGTGATGCTGGATGTAAATATGAGCCAATGTAGATGAATGTATAATGTTATCTGTGTGTGAATGTGTATGAATACATGAAAGGTTTTATTCAATAATGCCAAATGTTAATACCTGAATCATCAATTAATCGTTAATCGCCAGAATTTCCCCAAGGGGATTAATAAAGTGATATCTTATCTTATCTTAATATTTAAAGAAAAAAAAACTGCAAACCAGAACTATTTTATAATCAGATGACTCCTGACTTTAACAGCAACAGACAATGTGTTATAATTTCATTTTGTCAAACTAGGAGTCATTATTTATTTATTTTTTGTATTTATTTTCAAATGGTGGGGTAAAATCTTTTGTATTATTTTCATTTTGGATTGAAATGTTTCACTTACAAACCGCTTTACAGACAATAAAACAAACAAGAAATGAAAATTAACATTAGAAATGATAAATATAACAGAGTAGGTCTCTCTCATGTATATGCTCACACACACACACACACACACACACACACTCAAAGTGTTCTATATTCTGCTGTAACAACAATGACATCATCAACGTCAGACAGATTTACAGCAGAGGTGTTTTTTGTTAGCTGGAGAAAACTGGACTGGAAAACTTAATCTGCTCTTCAACACTGAGATCACAGTCTGGTTTCTGGTTCAGGGTTTTACTGCACATTAGCTGACAAATTGCCAAAGTTGCTGCAAAATGTATTCTCCAAAGGTTGCTTCGCCAAATATGAATAAATCTCATTTACTAACACTAATTCTAAGTCTGCAAGGCAAGAGACAAGACTATCTGGGTCAGTTGGTGTAAATGGTAAATAGAGCTGAGTGTCATCTGCATAACAGCGAAAGTGGATATTGTTCTTTCTGAAGACACGGCCCACTGGAGGCATATAGAAGGAAAACAGCAGTGGGCCCAGGATTGAACCTTGTGGCGCTCCACAGGTGACGGGAACTCCCTCAGACCTTACCTTATCTTATCTTATCTTATCTTATCTTAGATCAGTCATTAGTCTGTGATGTTTAATACATTCCAGGAGTTATTCAGTTATTTAGTAGTTGTGATTTACTTTTTGGTTGTACTTTTTCCCCAGAATGCCTTTCGACAACTTGTTTTTACTTGGCTCCGTGTCATCAAAGATGCTCTATACTTTCTGAGCCGTCTCTGGTGTTGTCATGGTTACGCATCAGCGTCGACTTAAAATGATAGATAGGTTAGATTCAGGCGGATACGTCGGACTCTAGTGATTGGTTAGGGAAAATCGAATCCCCCTCCCCCACGGAAACCGGTTAGAGTGGAGGCAATGTCAGACTGAAGATGAAATGGAGTGGAACGAGTTGACAGTTCTGTCTGATATCAGGCAAAGATGGGACGTGAACTTGAAAGAGAAACAGTGATAGTGTAGAGAGTTTTTCCAGTCACAGAGTGGAGAGAGAACGATGCCATGGTGTCATGTCAGGTTGTTCAAATTACAAAAAGCCGTTGAAGATGTCGCTGTATTTCACACACTACTGATGACAGATCCACTGGTGAGGGGCGACTCACTTTTTTGACTGGAAAAACTTCACATCTCTATCTCTCTCTCCGTCTACATGTAAAACCCACAGCTGAATAAAACAAGTTCACACCTCTTCTCTGGTGGTTGTTGAAAGGCATTCTGGGAAACGTAGAAAACCACTAACTGCAGTAGAAGCAGACGAGGCAGGTTGAGGGAAAGTGGGTTCAACAAAACAGTAAATGACTCTTCATCACGGAATAACTGCTGAAGGTGTTGAACATCACAGACTGATGATAAATGACAGAGGAAGAGGATCAGAGGGGATTTGTGCTTTAAGTCGGTGGTTTTCGTGCCATCCAGACCCAACAGGCTGCAGGTTTTCCCTCCTCAGCAGTGAAACCAGGTGCTGCAGAGTTTGTTTGGGATGAAAACCTGCAGCCCGCTGGGTCTCGATGGTTTATGATTGAAAACCAGCATCGCAGGCATTTAGTGGACTCTGTCAGGCAGAGCGATCCTCAGTGAAAGCTCAGGTCAAGTGTGCGTAACGAGGCTCTGCAGTGTGTGTGTTTTCTGACGGTGTGTGTGTGTGTGTTCACGGCGTGTGTTGTGGTGTGTGTGTGTGTGTGTGTGTGTGTGTTCACGCCGTGTGTTCGTGTTCTACGGTAACTTTGTGTTTTCAGGTGCACTTGAGCCTCCTGGTCGTGTGGAGCGTGAGCGCTGCAGGGTTAAACCCTGTGTAGGCCTATCTTAGAGGTGTAGTGACCCTTAAGGAGAAAGTCCCAGAATGCCTCAGGACCCCCCCCCCCCTCCCCCAACACACACACACACAACCATCACCCTCCACAACATGCCTTACATACCTTGAGACTTTGTGTTTGCAGGTGAAAATGACAAAAAGCTAGTTTCTTTAATCTGACCATAGAAAAGCACATGAGGCCAGTGTTGACATGCATGGAAACAGACGCAGGGATATTTGGACGCATCTATTGTCAGGGGGCCGTGACCTCTGACCCCTGGAAATATACTGTACATCTTTAACGATTGGCCAGTTATCCACAGGAAGAAGAGAAATACACCAAACTGCTAAATGGACCCAGGAATTCAAGTTACATCACCAACCAGCTGTTTTAAGCTGTTTTTAACAGAGTTAATGTGTTTTAGGAGATTTGTATGTGTAAATGTAAATGAGCTGAACAAACACATCTGTGTCGATTCATTTCAGTCATCCAGGTTGTTAGATGTCCAAAAAATAAAATCAAAATCCACTGGACGCCCACTGAAGAGCTGAAGACGTTTCGCTTCTCATCCGAGAGGCTTCATCAGTTTTCACTTACTATTTTTATGGCATTTCTTCTTTATTAGACAGTACAGTTAAGAGAGACAGGAAAGGGGGAAGAGAGAGAGAGGGGGA
This sequence comes from Centroberyx affinis, assembly GCF_046629955.1. Taxonomy (NCBI): domain Eukaryota; kingdom Metazoa; phylum Chordata; class Actinopteri; order Beryciformes; family Berycidae; genus Centroberyx; species Centroberyx affinis. The sequence continues at coordinate 65,700 of NW_027282686.1, forward strand.
CGAAGGTCCGGGGCCAGATTCCAACCCAGGACGTCCCGTTACCTGGTCTGCACCTTGGAGTCACACATATTGGATTGTTCCTCTAGAAACCACTCTGCACCTCAGTTAGTTTCTTCCACCAGTAAACCAGCCAGACCAGAGATACTAAAAACAGACTTGATTTCCTCATAATGAAAACCTTTATTTGCAGACCCACAATGCACCAGTGCAGACCTGATGAAGCCTCTTGGATGAGCGTCTTCAACTCCTCAATCTTAAGTCCAGTGGATTTTGTTTTGATTTTTTTATACAAAGCTGAACAAACATTCAATACACAACACTGACACTCACTGTACAAGGAAGGGTGGTATGCACACACACACACACACACACACACACACACACTCACCGTACACATGTGGCTACACATTCAGGCCATCTGTATAATACAACACGCAAACTCTGCATACAGCAGTTTGGGAACAATGGCCTGAGTTGACCTTATTACATCCTGATGACTTCACACACACACACACACACACACACACACACACACACACACAGGCCTTCCACACGCCTGACCCGGACACAAAGCCTTTGGTTTGACCCACATTAAACTCAGTGTGATAGAGACTCTGGCCCAGGTGTGAGCGGGCCGACTGTTGTTTTGACCTTTGACCCCTCCTGCCAGGACCAGGGTCACTTCACCATGATCTGTCACTCTGTGTTCCGCTCAACCAGCCGCTGCTCCCCGTCTCCCTTCTGCTTCATAGTAACATCTAGAAAACGTTTTATTGGCCAAGTAAGATATTCTCCTGTAGGTCACATTTAACATCCTACTAAAATTATCCTATAAAATGAGGAAAACTCTGTCCTGTCCTTCTGTCTGTCTGCATCCATTTTGCTCCTCAATGGTTTGGCCAATCAATCTGAAACTGCACATGGGCATTGAGCATTGGCATAGGCAGGGACTGACGAAGCTGATTTTTCACAAAATTACAAAAAGAAGTCGTATATAAACATTTAAAAGTAGACATTTAGGCAATCTCTCTTTTTAGGGAGTCTCTTTTTGAGGTAGTATACAAAGAAAATAGTTTATGAGTACTACCGTATTTCCTCTAATACTTTATTTCCCTGAGCTGCAGAGGGTACCAGGTCTTTATTGGAAGCAGGCTCATATTAGAGACAGGCCTTTATTTCTAATTCCCTCTGTTTGATAAGTATATTTGCTCATATTTTAGTACGAAGCCTCCTTGTTTTCTGATCTGCTTCTGTTGGGGTTCGTTAGGTAGCCGTTTGTTTGTTACTGCGACGCATTACCGATAATTACGGTAATCGACGACGGCACGCTGCAGGGACTTCCTCCGGCCGAGCCGTCTTGTGGCATACTGCCATCTTGTGGCGCTTGTATGTTACTACAAACTACAGTTACATTATATGACAGGCACCAGCAGTTTACCGGAATTTACAGAATTTACACCAACAGCACAAACTGAACCTGAAGTCAACATGGGTGTTTAAAGGGAATTATTTTACTCCTTCCTTCATTTTCACCTTAGACCGGAAGGGGGCGGGGCCTTAACACAGGACGACACATGATGTCACACCTGAGAGGAGAACTGGAAGAACGCAGCGAGCGTCGTTTCCATCAGAGGCAGGAGGTAACGCAGTAGAAATACTTAAGTAAGATTTTCTAAGTATCAGGACTTTACTCTAGTTTTTCTTTCACTGAAGACTTTTTACTTTCTACTCATTGCATTTTCAAAACAGACTCGTTACTGTCGGGAAATCCTCAACTCATCTGTGACTCAGAGGAACAACAGAGAGCGAGTTTAGTGGACGACTTTTCTCTACGAATGACTAATCCCTTAAAATAAACTCTATATTTTCATTAATTTAAATTAATTCACCCCCTTAAAATGAGTTAAGGGAGTTATTAATGGAGGAGATCCCATCAAAATCTCCTTAAACTCCCCTTAATCTTGACTGCTTACTTTCTAATTTAATGTAAAATTCAGGCAGACAGGAACTTTCCATTAATAACTCATTAATAACCTGTAAACCTGCAAAAAAAGGCATGAAAAATCCCTTAATTTCTAGAGTCTCTGTGAATCTCTATATTGAAAATTAGCCAGCTGGCTAACACAGGCACATTTACAGAAATGTTGATTAATGTGTGTTGTCCTTATAAATAAATAAACAAACAAACAAAACAAATCAACCCATGAATACATCCCTTATAAACCCATGATACTAACCTTACTACTATTTTTAATTAATGTTTATGTGATGAGAAGTTAAGGACATTTCAGGGATAAAATTAAGGGGTTTGGTTTCATAGTGTTTTTTCCTTAAAGTTAATTTAAGACTGTGTGCTTTTATACATTAGAGTGTTTTGCACTTGTACTTTACTTTCATCAGCAGCAGGCTCTGACCTTGTGGCAGAGCGATGACCTCGTTCTGAAGCTAATGCTAACGCTCTGCTAGCTAAAGGCCAGCTGTATTATTAGCCGCTCTTACATAAGAACCTGTGAGGATCCTGTTACAGCAGTGAACCAAGCTGTGCAGGTGTCAAACTGAGCTGACAGCCAATCACAGAGCTTCAGGCTGTGTGTGACTCTGGTAGAGTCTTGGGTTGTGTCTCTTCCTCCATGATAAAAACCCCAAATCAGTGATTCTGTGATCTGTTGCTCTGGTAGAGCAGACTGGAGAATTGTGTTTTTTCCTCTCTCTATTCACTGCCATTGTCTGGAGGAACAGACTGAAAATCACTTCTAGCACATAAAGGAACGCTGACAAAGCAGATTCTGATGATATATAAAACACTAGTCCTGCTGCTGAATTGTTTTGAAGTGAATCTCTTTCTTTATGTTTATTAAACCTTTCAGTCTGAACAAGTGGAACACCGAAATCCGGTCGGAGGAAACTTATGATAATGGAACGAAGAAAATAAAACGTTTATCAATAATTGTAAATAGGTAAAAAAAAAAAAAGTAGGAGACAGAAGTTTGAGAAAGCAGATTCTGACAATATATAAAAAAAACGAGTCTCACACTAGTTTTTGCCTATTTATAATTGGTTAGTAAAATGATGCTAAAAAAGAAAGAAAGATAAAAATAGGGAAGTAAGATAATACTCCAGTGTAGGAACAAATCTCTGTGTACATTGCTGTGTCATATTTACAGGAACGACACTTTAAAATCTGTACACTGCTAAACCTGACAGACTTTAGTTATTTTTTCTTGTCTCCAGACTCATGTTGTGGTCTGGATGGTGGATGGGTTCCTTACCTTTGCCTTCAATGTCGGCGACCGGGGTTCGATTCCCAGCGTTTCCAAAAAACATACAACTATGAGTCACATTTTAATTTTTTTTTATTTAACCATGACCAAACCATTTTCCTAACCTTAACCAAGTTGTTTTATTTGCTTAAACTTTACCATAACCTTAACCAAACTTGTTTTACTTGCCTAAATTTAACCATTAACCAACCTTTGGGATGTAATTCAGTTTGTGGCAGAGGAACGTTTTCAAATTCGCCGAGGTTGAGTTCATTTCATATATTTTAGTGAGATCATGTTGGAAACGCTCCTGTGGGTCGTATTAGAGGAGAGGAACAAACCACCTGTGTGGTCGTATGGGTTGGAGGACTTGTTGCTTTTCTGACATTAAAATCCCACTGAACTGAACAGATCTGTTCTCTAAGATTATAGATGATTTGCATGTTTCTGTTATTTTAGTATGGGAAGAGGATTATGGCCACAGGAGAAACATTCTGAACTGACCTTCTGAGATTATAGTTATAGTCTAGACTTTATTCTCAGAACTCAACTAAATATTTCACATGCGACCCTGATCCTCCTCTGAACCTGTAGGTGTAGGGACAACACACACACACACACACACACACACACACACACACACACACACACACACACACACACAACACACTTTGTTTGTAACGATGCAGAATTACAACATACAATGTTCAAAGTAATTTAATTTTCATCCATTTTACAAACTTTCAAGGTCATTTCTGCCTGAATCATCATCATGTTCGTCTCCGACTGGTCAACTTGACATTCAGGTTACAGGACGCTCTGCTGCTGCCAACACACACACACACACACACACACACACACACACACACACACACACACACACATATACTCCCAGAAGTGTAAGGTCACTGTATTTCCTGCTGTTGCCGATAATAGAAGATGATTATGAGACTTTAAACACAGAGAGAGAGAGAGAGAGAGAGGGAGAGACAGAGAGAGAGAGACAGAGAGAGAGAAAGACGGAGAGAGAGAGAGAGAGAGAGAGAGAGAGACAGAGAGAGAGAGAGAGACAGAGAGAGAGAGAGAGCAGAAACAGTGCAATTGTCTATGTGAGACAGCAAGAAAGACAGATCCTCAATGTGTGTGTGTGTGTGTGTGTCTGTGTGTGTGTTTATGTAACACACCAGGATCAACTGTATGTGACTCCAGATGGATTTCATATAGGCTGATAATCAATGAAATATGCTGTATGATCAATACAGTGTGATCACTCTCTCTCTCTCTCTCTCTCTCTGACTCTCACACACACACACACACACACACACACACACACACACACACACACACACACACACACTCTACCCCCCCAGCAACATGTATATATGTGTGTGACCTACTTGGCCTTGGTCCCTGCGTCCTCGTAGCCTTTATTTGAAACGTCCTCCAGTCCTCCAATCAGATGCTTGAATGAGCTGAGGAGGAAGCAGACGGCAGCCAATCATCATCATTCATCATTATTCCTGTACATCCTGTCCTGTTCGTCTGATGAACCTTAAATAATGCTGAGGAAAAACTGAAAGAAACTTGATTCTCTACTCTCATAAACTATTTCTTTTTATAAGATTTTGAATTTTAAAAAATCTTTAAAACCTTTGTATGTTTATTCTTCTATCTATAAAACCCTCTCACATTTGTCCAATGAAAAATGTCTCTGTCTGACAATCCCTAAATAATGCAAAAATAATAATTAAATATGGAAAGAAACTTGGACTGTCCTGTAATGACATAAAATAAAATATTTTAGAAATGTAATAGTTTAGAAAATCTAAATTAATAAAAATTCACACCAGAAACAAGCTAATAAAATATTTCAATCAAATTATTAAATGAAATTAACTTAATCTAAAATTATTTTTATAACATTTAAAAAAGTAAAAATCACTACAGCCTCAGCTCTGTGACCAACAGAAGTCAGATCTGTGAAAACTGATTGCCTAATAACTGACTGCCCACTTTAACAATATAAAATAAAATATTTAAGAAAATATAAATTAATAAAAAACAAAGAATTCACATCAGAAACAAGCTAACAAAATATTACTGATTAAACTGGTTAACCTGGTTAGTAATGTAATGTGTGAAGTGTGTGTGTGTGTGTGTGTGTGTGTGTGTGTGTGTGTGTGTGTGTGTGTGCTGTGCAGCCTGGTCCTGCAGGGGGCAGCAGAGAGCTGCAGAGGAACTGAGCTGCTGCTTCATCTGACAGTTTAAACTGCTGAAGAGGCGAAGAGATCAGCATCACTCTGTCTGGGAACTGTGTCATGCAGGGGGGGGGACTCGAGTCACATGACTTGGACTCGAGTCACAGTTTAATTACTTGAGACTTGACTTGACTTGGGTTCTGGTGACTTGGGACTTGACTCTGACTTGTACTCTGATGACTTGAAAAGGTTTCTAAAGTCTTGACTTGAGATCTTGTGTTTGTGTAAATGACTTAGATTGAAAGTGATGAGATTTGTTCCAGCAGACGACTTGAATTTAAATTCTGTTTTCTGAATTTGTATGGAATGATTGAATTTATTGAAGTTGAAACTGATTATAGAAATCAAACTCATGATGCTCTTACCGAGTTTTTATCCTATTAAAACCATATTGCATTGAAAGTCCTAGATATTTAGTTTTCTTTAAGATATTAAATTGATACTGGACTCTTGATTTGTTCTGACTTGACTTGCTGTTCTACATTTAGACTTGAGACTTGACTTTAATGACTTGGACTTGACTTGGATGATACAGATCTGAACTGTGAATGTTCTAAATGAGTGAAGTCAGGATGAAGTCTCTGACTGACTTTGTTCAGGTCTCTGGAGGATTCTCTCTGATCTATCAGCTCAGAACAGCAGATTCAGGTCGTTTTCATATTAGGTACCATTGCTTCGTACCGTGCCTGAGTACGACCCTCTGACAGAATGAAGATTTTTACTTTTCATACTTCAGTTCATTTTACTGATAACACTTCTAGAACTTTTTAATGCAGAACTTTTACTTTAATGAAATATTTCTCCACTGACACTTTTGACACTTTTACTCAAGTAAAGGATTTGAACTTTTTCCACCTCTGCTGATTGCTGATATTTGGTGCTAATATTAATCAATATCTTTAAATTTGACAATTTTCCTCCCAAAATTCCAAGTAAAATTCCAAGTATCCCAAGTGTGTGTGTGTGTGTGTGTGTGTGTGTGTGTGTGTGTGTGTGTGTGTGTGTGTGTGTGTCTTAGTCTTACTCTCGGTCGATGACCAGGCAGGTGACGGCCTCGGCAGCGATGACATTGGCTGTTCTGACGTCCTCACTGTGGACCACACACACACACACACACACACACACACACACACACACACACACACACACACACACACACACACACACACACACACACACACACAGTGGTTAGACCTGAGCAGCTTTACATGATATGAAGGCAGAGACAATGATAAAATGTTTTCAACCAATCAGATTAGGGGGCGGAGCTTCGGTTAGTGATCACAGATTTCACTGCAGCGGGAATCAAGATTAGAGTTTAGAGTTTCTTTATAGCTACGAGAAAGAAAGAAAGAAAGAAAGAAAGAAAGAAAGAAAGAAAGAAAGAAAGTAAGAAAGAAAGAAAGAAAGAAAGAAGGAAAGAAAGAAAGAAAGAAAGAAAGAAAGAAAGAAAGAAAGTAAGAAAGAAAGAAAGAAAGAAAGAAGGAAAGAAAGAAAGAAAGAAAGAAAGAAGGAAGGAAGGAAGGAAGGAAGGAAGGAAGGAAAGAAAGAAAGAAAGAAAGTAAGAAAGAAAGAAAGAAGGAAAGAAAGAAAGAAAGAAGGAAGGAAGGAAGGAAGGAAGGAAGGAAGGAAAGAAAGAAAGAAAGAAAGAAGGAAAGAAAGAAAGAAAGTAAGAAAGAAAGAAAGAAAGAAAGAAAGAAAGAAAGAAGGAAAGAAAGAAAGAAAGAAAGTAAGAAAGAAAGAAAGTAAGAAAGAAAGAAAGAAAGAAAGTAAGAAAGAAAGAAAGAAAGAAAGAAAGAAAGAAAGTAAGAAAGAAAGAAAGTAAGAAAGAAAGAAAGAAAGAAAGTAAGAAAGAAAGAAAGAAAGAAAGAAAGAAAGTAAGAAAGAAAGAAAGAAAGAAAGAAAGAAGGAAAGAAAGGAAAGAAAGTAAGAAAGAAAGTAAGAAATAAAGAAAGAAAGAAAGAAAGAAGGAAAGAAAGGAAAGAAAGAAAGAAAGAAAGAAAGAAAGAAAGAAAGAAGGAAAGAAAGAAAGAAAGAAAGAAAGAAAGAAAGAAAGAAAGTAAGAAAGAAAGAAAGAAAGAAAGAAAGAAAGAAAGAAAGAAAGAAAGAAGGAAAGAAAGGAAAGAAAGTAAGAAATAAAGAAAGAAAGAAAGAAAGAAAGAAAGAAGGAAAGAAAGGAAAGAAAGAAAGAAAGAAAGAAAGTAAGAAAGAAAGAAAGACGGAAAGAAAGAAAGTAAGAAATAAAGAAAGAAAGAAAGGAAAGAAAGTAAGAAAGTAAGAAATAAAGAAAGAAAGTAAGAAAGAAAGAAAGAAAGAAGGAAAGAAAGTAATAAGACTAAATGTGTGTCATGTTTCTTCCTGTTATTTTTCAGTTAAATCATATGAATATATTGCGTCTCATATTATCATCATACAGTCGGCTATACTGTCAGTGTTATTCAAAGAAAACATTAACATATATAGAAAGAGTGTTTTTAAAATGATAAAGAAATGTCTCTTGAACCTGTTTGCATTAAATGTATATAGTTTTTAATGTAAGGTTTGTGTCCTTCTCTTCACACACCAACAGGCCCTGCTGTGTGTGTGTGAAGCTGCACCTGTTACCTGTTGGGGGCCGATGACATCACAGGGTGAAGGGAATAGTCAAACAACCTTCTTTTATGATAAGATAACAGTCTTTGGTACATATAAATTACACTTTTTGGTGATTGGTCTCCTTACTTTAATAATGACAGACACCTTTTGGATTTTTAATTTCCTATTCAATTTCCGTCTATTTAAGTGTATAAATTTCAAAGGTGGACGAAGGTATTGATGGAATCTTTGCTTTATTGTGTGCAATAACTGTGTGTGAACATCCAGTCCAGATTTCCAGATTTGGTGACACTCTGATCTTTATTTCCAGAGACACGTGTGATAAGGCAGACACTTTCCCTTTGTCCCTTTTGGAGAAGCCTAAATTTTCACTATTCTCGGTTTTGGGGAGGATCCAAACATCAACCAAATAAACTAATTTTGCAGTAAAATATTTTTATACAACCATCCATTTCAAAAACTAGAGATATTAAAGTTATGAAAAAACATGGTTGTGCTTTGTTCTACCAGGTAAGGGCATCTCAAAAACTAAAGCCTTTGTTCCTCTCCTGTGTGTGTTTCTGGTGTCTGACTCATACTCTGAGTTGTTGTCAGTGTTACACTCCTCTTCATCACCGCTGTCTGATGACGATGACGACGAAGATGAAGATGATGAAGATCTGACCCGGGACTCTGTGTTCATGTCGACCGGCAGTCAAACCACAACCAGCTACTGAAGATCCAGGCGGGGAATTTACAAATCTACATTCACAGAAACTTTATCTTCAGAAGTACTTCACACTTCTCTGTCAAAAACTAAATACACAATACTTCTAAAACTAAAGTACCTAAACCAGATCAGTCCACCTTCAAATTCTTACTTTCTTGTCATAAGAAAATAAAAACAACAAAAACCTTTACACTGACACCAACAAAAACTCCAAACTCTTACTTTCCTGTCAAAACTGTTAAAACCAAAGTCCCTGAAGAAACCTGAACACTCTACCTTCAGGCTCTCACTTTCCAGATGAAAACCAAAGTAAAATACCTCTGGAAGTACTTCTAAAAACCAAAGTACCTCAAACACCACAGACAACAAAGGTTCTTCATACTCTTCTGTGTAAAACTAATGAATAAAAACTCTACGATTAAAATCCAGTAGACACCAGAACCTGAACCACTGACACCAACAGACACCGTATCTTCAAA